>NW_015664013.1:282297-301781 GCF_001515625.1 Sinocyclocheilus rhinocerous
TTTTCTAGTATCTTGGACAGAAAAGGGAGATTCGAGATCGGTCTGTAATTAACTTTTTAATGAGAGGCTTACTAACAGCCAGTTTGAAGGTTTTGGGGACATATCCTAATGACAATGACAAATTAATTAAAGGATCTAAAATATGGTCATGCAGAATAAGGCATTAATATGTGCTTTATAAGTACTAATAAACAGCCAATATGCTAGTAATATGCATGCTAATAAGCAGCTAGTTAATAGTGAGAATTGGTCCTTAAAATAAATTGTTACTGTTATTTGATATTACAATTGAAGTTAATATATTTTAAATGTACTAAATTGCAACTTCATTACAAATGTGTGATTTCAAAGATGCAGCTGGATCAAAAAAGTACTCCTAAGTTCAACTAATTGCATTTAATATAAACTTAAACTATCAAACACTTTCATTTGAAATTAAGTCTCTGCAAATATTACATTCAGTTTGCACATTATTTTAAAGTAAATTATTTCTGTAATAATCATTTTTAAATAAAAATATGCCAAAGTGTAAGCGGGGCTGATTATGTGTAGAACTGTGTGAATATCTGGATAACTGAATATCTCTTAATATCAATCAACTTTCTGTTGATTTTTCTAAAAACAGATTCTGTGTTGGCCTGTGTGGAGCCATTAAACTTTTATTATTGTTGTTCTATCATCATCATTATTATTATCTTAAGACTTTTATGATTTTATTATTTCCTTATTTTACAGTTTTTCTCGATTGCTAACACACTATAATTGATTCATTTGGCCCAATTTTCCAAACCATTCATACAGTTCTCGAAACAAAGACACGTTTCTCAAAACCTTTAACTTATTTCACCTGTTTGCACACACGTTCCAATTTGCTTAGTGTTTTCCGCAAAACTCTACTCAAAATGCCATCATTTTGCACAGGTTTAACCATGTTCTCAATCAGAAAACACAAACACACAATATAATTAACTCAAGCATCAACAAATGAACTCAAACAGCACACATTTATCCATGTGTGAACATTAAGTAGCAAAACTGATGACGCACAGGTCAGAATCTCAGGATGATATGCACAGGAGAACAGCTGATTATGTGTTTTGGAAAATGAATCCTGGTAGTGGGAAACAAAGAGGAATATCAGGGGAAAATAAAAATTAAGGGGATGAGGTCAAAGGTAATTTGTTCCTGATGAAATACAAAGCACTATAGTTGACCATGTTCTTCTGCATGGACTAGTCAGAAGACTAAGAAACTGCTATAACAAATAAGGATAATACCAATACTGTAATGCAAATTGGCAGAGGATGCTAAATTAATGAATTTATTTATTTATTCATTCATTCATTATTTATTTATTTCTGTAAAGTAACTGACAGTACATTCCAATGTGTGTTTACTGTATATTCAGTTGTTTGGTCTTTGAACGTTTCTCTTCTAGTGCTTTTCATTTACTATAAGATCTCTTTACAGTAGTGTAATGACAGTAAACTTTTCTTAAAGTTTATTGCTGAATTGAATCGGCACCCCTCTATTTATGCCATATACTGTAACAGTCATTGAGTAGCAAAAGGATTCCTATTTCCCAAAAGAAGGTTTTTGTAACAGTGTTTTGAACTGATCTCACTAGTGTTCTCTAGGCAGTGAAGTAATGTGTGTATTTGGCAGGTTTCAGGTCATGTTTCAGGCAGGTGTGTCATCTGAGGCCAAAGTTTGAGTCTGACAAAAGAGAATATGTTTTTTGACTAAACTATTTGATTTTGACCTGGAAGTTTGTAGTTTGCACAAGTTGGTGTGTAGTTTTGAGATTGTGTTTATAGTTGTGAGAAAATGGTGAATTGCATGAATTGTGTGTTAGCAATCGAGAAAAAATGTAGTAATGGCCTTAGTTAAAGTTTCTTTTTACTCTGATCTAAATATTGTAGAAACTTAATTTGCTGTAAAGTTGCTTTGCAATGATTTGTATCGTGAAAAGCGCTGTACAAATAAACTTGAATTGAATTTAATTTAATTGATCTACACTTCCTGTTTACATCCCTGTCTCACCGTCTCCTGTCTGCTCCTTTGTTTTTAAAGGAAATTCCAAGAAAGAAATAGTAATAGTAGAAATAGTATTAAAACACCAGTCATGCCACTCAGTTCATTTCAGTCAAATTTGGGATGAATCCACATTTATGTGGCAACATTGGTGCAATTTCCTAATTTTTATCAGACAAAATGCGTCACCAACCTGTTTTTATGACATTTGTGCATATTACACCCATGATGCAACTTGTACAGTCATACAGCCATTAACCTAAAGTCATTTAAAAGCATTTTTTTACACTTCACTGTAAATTATTTTTTGGGTAACACTTTATTTCGATAGTCCACTTTAGACATTCTACTAACAGTAAGTAACTTTGCAACTACATGTCAACTAGCAGTCATTAGAGTATTAGTAGACTGTCTGCTTAATATCTTCTAACACTTTATTTTGATGGGTCAACAACATACAACATACTGACTATCAGAAACTTTGCAAGTATATGTCAACTTATTCTACTAACCCTAAACCTACCCTAACAGTCTACTCTGAGAGTTAGTAGACATGTAGTTGCAAATCAATTAGAATTAGTTGACATGTAGTTGACATGTAGTTACAAAGTTACTTATAGTTAGTAGAATGTCTAAAGTGGACTATCGAAATAAAGTGTAACCATTTTTTGTTGTTGTTTTCAACGTATTTAGCTTTATTTTCAACATTGTCTTAGTTTGATCTCATTTTTCTTGAGAAAATAACGCTTATATTGTCCTCTAGTGAAAGGCAATGCATACAGCCTTAAGACAGGAAATTACTTCTGCTTTTCATGGTGATGTTTAAGAATAGGTGAATTTTGATTGTTTGATTCATCATGGCTAATATAAGAATTTTGTGATGCAGTCCAATGATACTGTTACTGTACCTACATCTTTATTATTGCAACAACAAAAAAAATTATTATGGAAACAGATATAAATTCCTTCAAGTTTGAAGCAGTGATGAAGATTTACATTGCACTGTTCTTACTGTGTCGGTTGCCTACTGTGAGGAGCGAGGAACGAGGAAATTCACACAGAATAGTCTTTAATGATCCACAGGAGGAAACACAGGGTAGCCAGGAGTCACACGTAGCACAAGGACATTAAGAACCGACAAACACAGACTGGGGCTAAATACACAGGATATTTGGGAAGACACAGGTGTATGGGATGACTAATTAAACTAAACGAGGACAGGAACAAGACCAAATAAGGGAACACTAGAACAGAAACAGGGGCAAAACAGAACATAGACAGTCCAGAATCCTGACAGTTCTCTCTAATTTTCCTTTTAAATATTTCAGGTTATTTCCTGCTCTAACCTTTAGAAAATGTTGATGTATAATTGCTAATGTGCATAAACCTATCCCTAATCTTAACACAAATAATTTTGATTAAAATGTATATGTATAAAGTATATATCTTAGATCACAGTTTATTTAAATTAATTTGTCAATTAAATTTCTCAATTTGTCAATTTCTCACCACAATCCACCATCTTATTTGTTTAGAATTTTTGCTTTTGCTTGTAAACGATACTTAATCTATGCATATTTTTTCCTGATTCAAACGAGAACATGATATAATGGACTATGGACTCATATTTTAGCCGGAAACATTTAACGGTTTTAAATTAAAATCCGTCTTAGTGATGGATTTGTTTATTACAAACACACAGTTTTTCACTTAACAAGATGTTAATTGATGGACTGGAGTTGTGTGGATTATTGTGATGTTTTATCAACTGTTTGAACTCTCATTTTGACAGCACCCATTCACCGCAGAGGATCCATTCACGAGCAAGTGATGTAATGCTAAATTTCTCCAAATCTGTTCAGATGTAGAAAAAAAAAGTTCATCTACATCTTGCACGTAAATTTTCAGCAAATTTTCATTTTTAGATAACATAATCCTTTAAAGGTCATAAAATCTGCATTCGCAATATATATATATAATTTTTTTTTTTTATTTGAATGTGGCATGTCACACCACAGGTCAGCTTTCCAAAAGTATTTCACGTCAACTACTCATCTAATAGTAAACTTTTTAGCATCTTAGTAAGTATCTTTATTGAGAATTTAATTTGAAAGCCATTAGTTCATGCCAAGCAACACTGTCAAACACAGAAATATAATTTTACAGTGAAAATAAAATAAAGAATAGTTCCTATTTTGTCACATTGGTGTTGCATCAGCTAACCACTGGGGTGCCTCAGGGTTCAGTGCTGGGACCCCTGCTCTTCTCAGTATACAATATTGCTAATACCTATCATCTGTTCACAAAGTTTTTCTTTCTACTGCTACGTTAACATCAAACTGTTCTACCTCTGACTCCAGAGTGAACACATCTGGGCTTTTAGGAAACCGTCTAGAGAAAATATAAAATATAAAAATGAGCCAAAAAAAAAATTCATCAAGAAATATGAATTACAGAACATGTAATGTCTAACTTTGTGATAACACCAATATAAATTAAATATCTCTATGATCAAATAAAATAAGATCTATATCTTACGCTTTCGGTCACACTTTATTTTAAGATTCAATTCTAACTATTAACTAACTCTGTTAACATAAATTAACTCAATTGTCTCCTAATTTGCTGCTTATTAATAGTTAGTAAGGTAGTTGTTAAGTTTAGATAAGGGGAAGGATTAAAGGATCTAAAAATGATCATGCAGAATAAGGCATTAATATGTGCTTTATAAGTACTAATAAACAGCCAATATGCTAGTAATATGCATGCTAGTTAATAGTGAGAATTGGTCCTTAAATTAAAGCGCTACCAAACACTTTTATTTTATTTATATTTACCTGTCTTGATCCATGCTGACATCTAGTGGTTAAGGCTTGATGCACACCAAGTTTTTGCTGGTTAACATGGTCTAGTTAGCTCTGGCTGATAGGTGTAGTAACTACACTGTCTTTGTGGGGGGGCCTCCTCATCCATCGATGGACGTTCAAAATTTATTTTGACTAAAGGGAATATAGGCTTTGAGATTGTGTGTTTGTGGGAGTTGACATGCTGTCATTTTCCTGAGATGAATGGGATTTTTCATTTATTGCTTTCTCCAGTTATTATTGCCTTTCTTGATTGACACACACAGCTTTGAGCTTGTACATGTCAGGATAATGCCATCTGCAGTCAGGAAACAAAGAAAGTGTAATATGCGCACATCTAAAAACTTTAGGCAGGTGCTCGATCACATAGGGCACTTCACTGTCAATAAACCAAAATCGGCACACTGCCACTACTGCTCTCAAAAATGAAGTTTATTAAAATCACAACGTTTTGACCCTAACATGTGCCTATTATTATACATTTCATGTTCATTTACATATATTCACTTAGCAGATTCTTTAATCCAATTAAAACAACTTACAAATGAGACAATCTGTTTTAAGAGCCAGGAATAAGCTAGTAGCTAGAGCAGAGGTGAAATGCATAAGAGAAAGAGAATCATTTTGCTTTTTACATAGGACTTACATTACAGTAAGTGCTTTTTATGGTTGTGGACATTTTAAGTACAAAAATAACTTTATGTATCTGCTATTATTGCTATTAGTATCGTTTTTAAAAAACAAACATGAGCGTGTATATACATTTTATGTACTTTTGAGAGATATGTTTAAAATTATTTCTACAGTAGATATACGTAGAAAATTCTATTTGGACTAAACTTGTAATTATTAAAAATGTACTGTATAGATGTCTTGTAGCTTGTCTTTTTTGACAGAGTAGACTCTTTAGGCTCCTCTGAGATAGTGCTCTAGTACCCTATAGTAGTCACTTGTAAAGATAATACTTTTATAGAGTTGTAAGTTTATTGTGAGTCAGTTTTGGGAAATATCTGTAAATAGTACAGGGATGGAACTGATCCTGATTATTTCTTTCTTTTGTGTTTTTTTATTCATTTATTAATTTTTTTAATGTATATTTTATTTAGTTATTTATTTATTTTTGTACACAGTGCTATTAACCCACACAGAAGCAGATAAACATTGGATGCGTTTATTGACAATTCTTTCAAGGTATGAGAGTATTGTATCAGACTTGATTCATACTGGCTTCTATTAAACATCATTACCAGAATAATTCATTTTAAATCCCATCACAAACCATCACCCTACACAGGACAGTCAGTTTGGAAAATGGATGGACCGATCACAAAACAAAACAGATTGCAAATACTTATAGTGGATCTGTGGTGATAGGATCCTGGTTTTGGTAATGGATGTCTGGATCCTGACACTTCAGTTTACTCTTGGTCAAGTGTGGGGAGCATATCTTCTGTCGTGTTCGTTTGTTTCTGTGTGCCATGTGCTCTCCAGTCTAATATCTTGACCCTGCCTCCCTTGTTATCTCATTATTAGTTAATTTGTCCCACCTGCTCTTCTGTGTTACTCTTCTGATTTCCTTCCCTGTTTATTCTCCCTGTGTTCTCTGTTTTGTCCCAGTTTGTTGTGGAAGTTTAAATGGCGTAACTTTACACACAAGCGAAGGTGTGTTGTTTAAATATAAGTATTTTCAAGTTCTTCTTTTTTAAGTTGTATTACCTCAGTTGGTAGATGTGGTAAACAGGATTACAAGTGTTTAGTGATTTTTAAATGTTGAGAACAGTACTTAACTAGCAAGGCGAGAAATTGTTCACCCCCCGGAGCCGTCTGGGACACTTTTTTTTTATGGATGGGCGTTTTTTATTTGACTGAAGCATGCAACATCCGCTGAGTGCCATGAAACAGCTTGAAAGATCAAAGACCATTTTAAATGTAACTCCGACTGGATTCGTCTGAAAGAAGAAAGTCATATACACCTAGGATGACTTGAGGGTGAGTAATTTATGGGCTAATTTTCATTTTTGGGTGAACTAACCCTTTAATTAAGTGCTTTAAATCAACCTTTATTGAACAGTAATTGCATCCATATTCACTGTCCCTTAAAATGTCTACAAATACATTAAGGACACACACACACACATATGTATATATATATATATATATATATATATATGTTGGTTTAAAGCACTTAATTGATGACTTTTTCCCATTTTCCATGTCCTGAACTATAGAATTATTTATGGTTAATAAGTTGTTAACAAAACTCTTTACAAATGAACTCATTAAACAATAATAATTGTGCTAATTACAGTGATAATGAATGAAGAACTCACTGTTTGTATAGAGTCTATTAATGCATTACCTACAACTTATAAACTATGAATTAACTATAAACTAATAGTTTGCAAATGAGTTGTAAGTATTTTATTAGTGTATACTTATAAAGTGCTACCTTAATTCCAACAACCTAACTTATATGATCTAAATTGTTAGTAAACATAGCAACTGCACAAACACAACTTGCTCCAGGGAAGGTTATGTGCATGGTTAGTTTACTTCAAGGTAAACATCATTAAGCATCAGAGGATGTCACGCATACATGTCCTTTCAGTGGGTGTGAAAGCACAGACCAAACACCATAGCAAAACTCTGGTTTATACACACACACAAAAAATCTTTAACCTATTTGCCAGTCTCACACATTGTGAATCTGCATTCAGAATTTTTTCCCAGGTCTTTCAGGTTTTTGCTGGTTCTTATGTATTATTCACACAGTTAAAGGAGATTTTTCTAATATGTAAATATACATAAAATACAATCAAAAGATTATATTTCGTAGACTAAGAAACAAAGTAAAACTAATAAACCAGACAATATTGCATCAAATATGGTTTAAACCATGAAACCCTGGTTTGTCATCTCAAGGGCATCTCAGGAACCGCACTCCAGTGGTTTGAGTCTTACCTATCAGATAGGTCCTTCAAAGTATCTTGGAGAGGTGAGGTGTCCAAGTCGCAACATCTATCTACTGGGGTGCCTCAGGGCTCAGTTCTTGGACCACTTCTCTTCTCTGTCTACATGGCATCATTAGGTTCTGTCATTCAGAAACATGGCTTTTCATATCACTGCTATGCTGATGACACTCAATGCTACCTCTCATTCCATTCTGATGATCCGACGATAGCTGCTCGCATCTCAGCTTGTCTAACAGACATTTCTTGCTGGATGAAGGACCATCACCTTCAACTAAACCTTGCCAAGACAGAACTGCTTGTGGTTCCAGCAAACCCATCGTTTCATCACAATTTCACTATCCAGTTAGGTATATCAACAATAACTCCTTCAAAAACAGCCAGAAACCTTGGAGTTATGATTGATGATCAGCTTACTTTCTCAGACCACATTACTAAAACTGTCCGGTCCTGCAGATTTGCTTTATTCAACATCAAGAAGATCAGGCCCTTTCTTTCAGAACATGCAACCCAACTCCTTGTTCAAGCTCTTGTTCCGTCCAGGCTGCACTACTGCAATGCTCTCTTAGCAGGTCTTCCAGCCACTTCTATCAAACCTCTACAACTAATCCAAAATGCCGCTGCAAGATTAATCTTTAATGAGCCGAAAAGAACACATGTCAAGCTAACTGAGACTTGTTATAGCACTTGTATATCATTGCTCTTTTGTTGATTTTGATTGCTTCCATTGTCCTCATTTGTAAGTCGCTTTGGATAAAAGCTTCTGCTAAATGACTAAATGTAATGTAATGTAATGTTTGTCTTGAGCAGGCATGGTGTGCTTGATTGCTTTGATAGCTGCTTGGAGAACAACAGTTAGCCTTAAGCCTTACCCACACTGTTGCTACTTCCCTTGGAAATAAAACATCATCATTGGAGAGTTGTGTACATTAGATTTTGCCTGAAGCATGTTCTATATTTTGATGGTGAAAAAATGAACTGTGTACACTTTGCTGCTAAATAGAAGCCTTTTTATAGGGTTCAATAAAGAACCATGCTTTGAAAATACTATATAGGACCTTAATGGTGTTATAAATAACCTATTTAATGATAGTTTATTTTCATTAATATTAGTATATTTATATCATAATATTAGTATTATTCATATTATTTGTATATTATTTATTAATATTGTTTTTTACCCCTCTATATGCCTGGTATTACAATATCTTGTAGGGTATATTAGGTTTTACATAAAAACAACAACAGCATGTTGTGTCAATTAGGTACTTACATTTTTTTTAATGACGTGAAATTGTAGCAAACAAGACTCTACAGTTATTAGCAGAATACATTAATAAATGACAATTGACATTGAACATAAATAAATACTTAAAGTAGCAAAAACACAAAATAAAAACAAAAATTAGATGTGATGAAGACCGAGTTCCAAATCCAAATCCTCTATGATGCCTTTAAAATCCAAGTTTTGGTGTGATTGAGTGGCAGTTTCTCTGCAGATGATGAGGTTGTGGGATGTGATGCATCTGAAATACACAGTTGAGTTTAGAGCTTGTCTACAGTTTGTCTCTTGCATTTGTTTATGTTATGTTCACAAAAGGCAAAAATAGCAAAACATTGACAGTATGTGAGCCCTTCACAATCTTAAAAGAAAAAAAAAGTGATATACAGTCATGGCATAGCTTTAATATTTTTTTGTGACTATACGAAGTTTGTGATATAGCTGACCAATATTAGAGAAATTTTGGATCACAGTGAGCTCACACTAAACTAACAGATTGAGAGTGTAACACAATGATATCACAGTGGTCTCACATGGTATGAGCACACAGTGAGAGCGCTGTGAGGTTACACTATAAGCTCACTGTGACCTCACATTGTGACCACATCATGAGTATCCTAGGAGCTCATGGTGAGATCAGATTGTTGGCTGGGAAGTTAACAGTGAAAGTGCAACCTCCTCCAAAACCTTTGAGATAAATATTAGTTTAGAGATAGGCCGGTTATTATGCACAGTGTGGTCAAGATGAAATCCTTTCAGTAGAGGCTGTACAATAGCATGTTTAAAACTTGCTGGAAATACCCCATTTAAAAAGAGCTTTTTAGTGTCTAAACCCTCCCTGAACAAACGGCCCGGTAAAACACGCGAGTTTCATCTGAGAGATTATTTTGGTTAAGATGGAGACACTTGAAAACTTGTAAAGCTAATCATGGAGAGGCCAACTGGGAGTGGTCAGTGTCAAGAGCAGGGGTGTGTGGGCCCCAAACTAATGTGGGGTTAGTTGTAACCAGTGTTGGGCAGTAACGCATTACTTAGTAACGCGTTACTGTAATTTGATTACTTTTTTAGTAACGGAGTAATTTAACGCGTTATAATTTTCAAAATAGTAATTAGAGTATAGTTACAAGCCGAGGTCTCTATACGTTACTGTCACATTGTAAAAATGATGTAGCACATGCACTGTCGAGTCAAGTGCCAGTGGAGACCTACTTCCGAGAGACCCGACGCAACAGCAGCGCGGGAGAAGATCTTGTGCGAGTGCTGGTGCGGGCGGGTAGAGACTCGTGTGTGTGCGGGATGCGGGAGAATAAAATGATTCACGGGACTCCCGCAAAATAGAAATATCTAAACATAAAATATCTAAAACAAATAAATTGTTATTCATCTATTGCACAAAAGCAACATGAACCAATATAAAATACAAATGATGGTAACACTTTATTTCGATAGTCCACTTTAGACATTCTATTAACAGTAAGTAACTTTGCAACTACATGTCAACTAGCAGTTAGTAGAGTATTAGTAGACACTTTCTTTGTCAACTTATTCTAACCCTAAACCTACCCTAACAGTCTACTCTGAGAATTAGTTGACATGTAGTTGACATGTAGTTACAAAGTTACTTATAGTTAATAGAATGTCTAAAGTGGACTATCGAAATAAAGTGTAACCGAATGTTTATCTATCTCCAGCCAGGTGTGACCCTGGATCACAGAACCTAACAAACCAAAAGTTATTTTATGTTTTTACAACTGATTTGAAGATTTCTTTATTTTTCTTATTTGGGTATATAGGGGAAGTGACAAAACACTACTTTGGGATTCTGTAGTTTGATTACATTTTCAGAGTAACTTGCCCAACACTGGTTGTAACACACATGGTTTAAACATTTCCACACATAGCTTGTATTACAAAACTTACGGTATTTACTAGTTGTCATATCAACACTATATAGAGAAAAAATAATAATGTTCCAAAATTCAGAAATCTCTTGAAGATATCACTAAACATTTATTTAACCATAGCAAAAGTAAATTTCTGGCTGAAGTAAATTTTTCATCTAAGTTTTTAGTGTTAATATAAAATGAGACAAATCTGCTATTATTTTAATCTCCTATCTATTATTTAGCAGTTTAGATAGTTATTTAATGCTTCGCTAACTAGCAGAAGACTCTAACCAGTTTTAAATTCCAGTTGCGCAGATGGGAAACATTGTAACACTGCGTTACAATGTGCCCCGCTATTATTAGCACTATGCTATTCTATGACATTAGCGATGTTATTTACATGAATTACTTTCATGAATTTTAATAAGAAACATTGAGAAACAGGTGAATAAAGACTGAGAGTCAGTGTTTAATGTTCAGAAATTATTTCAAGAAATGTTAAGCACTTTGGCTCATCCATTTGACCATGTTCTGTGGAGGGAGGGGAGTGTCGTGTTCATCTCTGCGTTTTTCTGAATGTATGAATGTATGTCTTCATCTGTTTGCCCACATTGTTTTGAACTAGCTGTGTGTTGCGATCAGAGCTGTCCCAAACACGGGGCCCTGGTTGCAATGTGTTCATTGTCAAACTCTAAAATTAGTTTATTTTTAATTCTTAAAAAATGCTATTATTTTATTTTTTAAAGATATTTTTATTTGGTTACACTTTATTTTGATAGTCCACTTTAGACATTCTATTAACTATAAGTAACTTTGTAACTACATGTGAACTACATGTCAACTAATTCTCATTAATTTGCAACTACATGTATTGACAAATTATTTTAGTTTGTCTTGTATATATTTTTTTTCATTAGATCATATGACATTTTAAGCTACAACGCTACAACGTGCCCCTCAGATGTTACAATGTGCCTCACCTATGGGGCAAGTTGTCACATTTCACTTCCATTCTTTTGGGGTAAATAAAGAAAAAAAAGTATGCACTGTAATTATGAAACAAAACCACATATTTGTACTAGACTGTGAAATTAATGTGGAAAAAAATATTATCTGAACCCTATGTGGATTTACACAAACTGAGAAAGTCAAAAAGTGGTTGTGTCCCGCTCTCCCCTATATACATTAAATATGTAAAATGTATATACATTTAAAGACAATGATTAGTTACACAGTCTTCTGTTGCTTCTGTAATTTATTTACAATAATATGCACTGGTAAATCATCCACAACATATATTAAGAATGACAAAAATTTTCAGTTTTGATTAAAAACATTAATAATAGTTTGAAGACGTGTCATCAAAATAACATTTTATTTTGTTATAATTAATCCTTCTATGGTTCTGTAATAATGGGAATATAATACAATTAAAATAGCATGTCAATTTCAATGGCATGCAGAAAATATGCACATTTTATTAGACAGTAAGAATGACAAGTTATGCTATTTTGTATTTTGCCTTGTATTCATTCCCAAGATTTTGTTGATATTCTAATAAATATGAATATATGTATGTGAACTGTACTTTATTCAGTCATTACATTGTACAGTTTGAGACAGATTATATACACCAAACAGAAAAAAATACCTGATCCGAGAGGTCCTATTGAAACTATGAAGCGAAAGTGACTATGCTTATGTGTATGAGTAGTCAAAGTTGTCATCTTTATGGTGGGAATCATCCCAGAAGTCTAGATTATTAACCTTACAAATGTCTGCTCGGGTGATACTAATAAGAATTATGGCATAAATGATGTAGATGATTATAAAAAAGCCAAAGCAGAATTTGTCTAGGAGGTAAGCAAATGCCACTTTACTCCGCGCCTCCTTTTCTCCTTTATACATGTTCTGCAAAAAATTCACTATTTTCTGGAGCGAAGCCATCTCTGAAGCCAGATTACCAGACTGGGTTGCAATCACACCTGCATCTGTTGACGAAGACCAAATTATTTATGTTATTGCAATGCTGATCTAATTAAAAGGTGAAGTGTGTCATTTCTGCACCACTACCATCACAAAATTAAATCATGAGTGTTGAATTCACTAAATAGTTGTACAGCTTGTAGTATTTCAGTGCAAAAACCTGTGAATTAGTCACTAGCCAGTGCCAATTTTTAAATAAAGTCATTATTTTAAGCAGAAATTCACTTCCATTCTATAAACCCTTAAAGGGTTAGTTCACCCAAATATGAAAATTAGCCCATAAATTACTCACCCTCAAGTCATCCTAGGTGTATATGACTTTCTTCTTTCAGACGAATCCAGTCGGAGTTATATTAAAAATTGTCTTTGATCTTTCAAGCCGTTTAATGCCACTCAGCGGGTGTTGCATGCATCAGTCCAAAAGAAGTGAAATAAAAAGCGCCCATCCATTAAAAAAAGTGTCTCACACAGCTCCGGGGGGGTGAACAAAAGCCTTCTGTAGCGAATCGATGCGTTTTTTTAAGAAAAATATCCATATTCAAAACGTAATAATCACTTGAATGTAGCTTGCGCGTTCCGGGCGGATGACATATGAGGTCAGCGTTGCGCATGCGCCGGTACGTCTCGTGAAAACCAACGTTTGTTAACTGCCTGAGCACTTTTCCTTAGGATCTAATGTTAGGATGAATAATATTAGGTCATAATGAAATCTGATATTAGGACTAAACATAACTTCTGCCAGAATAACTTTACATCGGCATAGTAAAAATCTGCATATCTGTAGCATTTTGTTTAAAATGGAGCAGATTTGTTTTTCTCTCTCTTTCTGTACTTTCACTTACGGAGGAGGGGGCTACAGTTGCCACTGCTAGGCAAGTGTTCATTGAGGATGAGGAGGAACATGGTGAAGCTCAGGACCAAGGTGACCTTAAAAGAGTTGCGCTCTCCTCCTTCGAATGGCAGAGCAAAGCTCACCAGGTCAGCCAGCAGTACCAGTCCGCTGGGCAGGATCAGGGTCACAAAAGCACTGAAGGGGTTAATCGACAGAGCGACCTGTTCAAATATCAAACGTGAGTCATTATTCAGTATATGGTTGTACAATGGACCATTTATCCTATGCTTTGAGGGTTACAGGTAACAAGCTCTCTAAACTCAGTACTCTTGATCAGAAGTTTAGGAGTGGATCATTTATTTACTTGGAGATAAACACGATTTGATTCATCCACAGTTTTGATCACGCTAGTAGTCTGCCACTCTCCTCGACTGCCGCCAACCAAAGTCACATTATCAGCGATCTGGAGTGTGAGCGTGCAAGCTGGATCAAACAAACAAGAGGACATATTCAAGTTATTCAAATATAACTTCCACAGGGCCGATTCACTAAACAGTTGCTGTAATTCACCTTAATCAGGCCATGAGCTATTTAAATGAAGTCATTGTCATTCTTTTCAGTGCAAACATGTCTCATTTCCAAGTAAACAAGGCTATCATAGACCGTATTTACAAAACTCTATGTGCTTGGCGCAAACTGTGGAAAACAGGGACTATCAGCAGGGCACAATTCATTTATAATGTTTTGATGAATCCACAGTTTTGATCACGTCCATAGTCTGCCACTCTCCTCGACTGCCGCCAACCAAAGTCACATTATCAGCGATCTGGAGAGTGAGCGCGCAAGCTGGAGCAAACAAACAAGAGAACGTATTCATGTTATTCGAATATAACTTCCATGGGGAAATTCACTAAATAGTTGCTGTAATTCCACCTTAATCAGGCCATGAGATATTTAAATGAAGTCATTGTCTATTATAGACTGTATTTACCGTAAACTTTATTTGCTTGGTGCAAACCATGGAAAGCAGGCACTAGTAGGCACAAATCATTTGTAATGTCTTCATAATATAATTAGGAATATTTCTCAGGTTAAAAACAAATGGTCATAATCTGCTTAACAGCTTGTGATTTCAATCTTACTTTTCTGGCTCCATCCATTGATGGCCACAGGGCACGACCCCATCACAAAGGGGTAGTTAAAGAGGTTGATTTCACAGCTCACCATCGTGAACAAAACAACCGAATGGACCGCAGTTCCATCCCGCCGCACCTGTACATCATTAGTGTACGGCTCCATGGTCGTTTCTATTCTGAATGCAAACAGAGAGAGATTATGTCATTTTAACAACGTCACAGATTAACTGCCTTTTTTATGTAGGGGAAAAATATCTGCCTTGATATAAAAAATATATATCGCTTGATATTTTTCCCAATGTTTTATTCTATGCCTTGTGATGGGTTTGTGATCTTCTGATGGGTTTAGTTCCTCTGCAGACACCATAGTGAACAGCATATGCATGGTATATATGTTTTGAAACTCACGCATTGTCCAAAACTATCCGAGGAATCCAGATTTTATCAACTGGCAAAACAATTGTTGGATATTTATATTTCTCTTGCATCCATCCAAGATCAGGATCGTTCCACAGCTGTGGGGAAGAAAATACTATCAGTCTAAGAAATGCATTCTTTACTTTCCACTTTTGGCGATTATAAGAATACATTTTGAATTTTGTGAATGTTTTAGTGAGAGAAACAGCTTCTCATTTGTGACCCTGGACCACAAAACCAGTCATAAGTGTAAATTTTTCAAAATTGAGATTTGTACATCATCTGAAAGCTGAATAAATAAGCTTTCCATTGATGTATGGTTTGTTAGGATCGGACAATATTTGGCCGAGATACAACTATTTGAAAATCTGGAATCTGAGGGTGCAAAAAAATCAAAATATTAAGAAAATCGCCTTTAAAGTTGTCCAAATGAAGTTCTTAGCAATGCATATTACTAATCAAAAATTAAGTTTTAATATATTTATGGTAGAAAATTTACAAAATATCTTCATGGAACATGATCTTTACTTAATATCCTAATGATTTTTGGCATAAAAGAAAAATCTATAATTTTGACCCATACAATGTATTTTTTGGCTATTGCTACAAATATACCCCAGCGACTTAAGACTGCTTTTGTGCTCCAGGGTCACATTTTGTTTTACAATATAACAATTGTTTGAAATACTTGATTCTGATTGGTACTGCATGTAACAGGATTTAGGGTTGCAAAGGGGTGGAACATTTCCGGTAAATTTCCGGAAACTTTCCAAAAATCCCTGGAATGTTCCAAAAAAGTTTCCAAAATTTCTCGAATGTTTCCGAAATTTACTGGAAATTTTCCACCTTTTTGCAACCCTAAACAGCATGTTCTGTTACAAATTTTTGTGTAATGACACTAAACGGTATAATTGATTTTCCTACAAAGCTGTGCTATCATGTCTCATATCTCTACACACTCCGATTCTTAACACAAAATAATTTAAATTAAATGTGTTGTTTTTAATTATTTATTTGCATTGTAAGTAGCTGTGTATTGTGTGGGATAAATATACAGTCAGCCAACCATTATGGCTGCTTATGTTTGAAATGCAAGTTATTCGATATTATCCTTGTTTATAGAACTGCTGAAAATAAGAAATATCACAATCAAAATAAGACTGCTATATTGAATATCAGCACAGTTTCTGCTGTTCTAAAATTCAGTACAACAGCGCTCTGATTTGTGTGAGTTTACACTATAATAGTATTCAGTTAATTGAATTGGAGATGGTGACACTCGATAATTGTATTTCATTCAGGAACTCAACTCACCATGTTTACCTTGATACGGCTGGTCATTTTCATGTCTTTTGTATCCTAAAACATAGTGACAAAATTATTAGATACAGATGTTATAAGTATGTGCTTTTTTTAACATAGAAGATGATCAACAAGACAAAAGTGGCACTTACGAAAGACAATGTCTCATACTGTATTGAAGTGATGTTCACTATGATGGTACAGTTATCACTCTGTGGTGCACTGAACAGTTCTTTCTGAACCCGAGAATTTGCCAGACAGCGACGATCACAGGGAGTCTCGGTGGAATTGACGCCAACAAATGCTATAGGATCAGATAAATGTTTATATTTATGCACTTGGCAGATGCTTTCATCCAAAGCAACTTGCATTGCATTCAAGGTATGCATTTACATTTCATCAGTTCCTAACTTTTGGTGTGAAAAGGCTTTTATATTTGCCAAAAATAGAACTTTTTTATTTTAAAAACAAACAAGCAAGCCCTGTCCAGATTTAAAAAGTAACGCAAAAGTAACGTAACACATTACTTTCCATAAAAAGTAACTAAGTAACGTAATTAGTTACTTTTTTATGGAGTAACGCAATATTGTAATGCATTAATTTTAAAAGTAACTTTCCCCAACACTGATCAGTTCTGGCTTTCCCTGGGAATCGAACCCATGACCTTGCCGTTGCTAGCGCCATGATCAACTGTTTGAACTACAGGAAAACGTCAGTAAACTACATGAACTACAGGAAAACGTCAGTTAAAGAGACCACATTGTAAGTGAGGGAGTTCACTCACTTGAAAATGCAAATAAAACTGAATGTTTTAGGATTTTGGATAAAAAAGGGCAGTTATGATACAAGTGAATAAAAACATTTAAGAATATGCACTGTTTCTACTCTGAAAAAAAAAAATGGTGTAGAAACTATTTTCACTCAGAAATTGCTAGTAAATTTCACAAACAAAGAAATGCCAAGTAACACATTGAATTAAATGTGAAATTTTGAAGCACAAAGAATGAAATTGTATTTTCTTATTTTATTTACAACTTAAAAAATTGACATTGAGCATGTTACTATAACTCCCTTTCACAGGCGGTCATGCTGGAGAACATTATTATCAGGTTTAGATCATTTCAGAGGGACATACAAACTAAGACATTCTCAAATTCTAGTCAAATCGTACGCTGATTATACCATTTTTATTATATTAAAAATATTGCATTTTCACCAGTATTAATCTATAAAAATCATGCTCTTGTTTATCTGCATGCAAATTATAATTATAACCACACAGTATTTAAATTACATGAGAAGGTTTACTACAACTGGAGAAATAATTTACCAAGTGGAGATGAACAGAGGAGGAGCAACAATGAAATCCTGTGTTGAAGAACCATTTCAGCTCCTACAAACAAGAAAAATAAGCAGTTCTACATTCTTTTATCAATATATCCATTTTTAAGAATGCAAAACTGATAAACATTTACCTTTGCTAGCAAACTCCCAGGTCAGATTCCACAAAGTGCAGCTGTGGCTTCTTTATAGTTTTTGAGGGAAACAAGGATCATTTGGCTCTTTTAAAGGGTCGCAGCTCTTTGAAAACCACATGAATGTCGTTACGCAAGACAAACAAAATAGACCCAGCTCATATCTGAACTCCCAGGTCAGATTCCACAAAGTGCAGCTGTGGCTTCTTTATAGTTTTTGAGGGAAACAAGGATCATTTGGCTCTTTTAAAGGGTCGCAGCTCTTTGAAAACCACATGAATGTCGTTACGCAAGACAAACACAATAGACCCAGCTCATATCTGAACCATCTATGTCCATTAAATCTGATCCTATATTTTGTGTAAGCTTGTCTTGTTACTAGATCTACAGTTTATTGTTAAACATCACAACAGAGCACTAATTACTTGCTGGGACAGTCAAACAGGAGGCCATTCAATGGTTGACAAAGGCCACAGGAGGCCATACATGAGAACAATCACTGTACTTTAGCAAACACTTCCACTAGGTTTTTAATTATGTTTGATTAAATATTGTTTTCATTCCAGCCTGACATTTTCATTATATTTGTGGTGAATTAGAGTTTCACTAATTACAAATAATAAACCTACAGTAATTTTCCTCCAGGTCTCTGGTTTCCCCTACAATCCAAAAACATGCAGGACAGGTGAAGTGGAGTTCATAGGAGTGCGTGTGTGTGCACGCTATTCAGGTATTCCCTATACGTTATGGGGGCAAAATGTTGTGGGGACATTTTTTGTCCCCATGAGAAAAACAGCTTATAAATTATACAGAATTAAGTTTTTTGAAAATCTAAAAATGCAGAAAGTTTCCTGTGAGGGGTAGGTTTAGGGGTAGGGTTGGTGTAGGGCAATAGAATATACGGTCTGTACAGTAGAAAAACCATTACGCCTATGGAGAGTCCCCACAAGGATAGTGCACCAGACGTGTGTGTGTGTGTGTGCTGGTTTATATATCCTGGTGGGGACTTAAACCTGAATACACACAGACTCATGGGGACTCATGGGGACTCATGTCACGGTGGGGACCTAAATTGTGGTCCCCACGGGTACAAAAGCTTATAAATCATACAGAATTAAGTTTTTTGAAAATCTAAAAATGCAGAAAGTTTCCTGTGAGGGGTAGGTTTAGGCGCAGGGTTGGTGTAGGACAATAGAATATACGGTCGGTACAGTAGAAAAACCATTACGCCTATGGAGAGTCCCCACAAGGATAGCAAACCAGACATGTGTGTGTGTGTGTGAGTGTGTCTGTGTGTGTGT
>NW_015664013.1:302142-320348 GCF_001515625.1 Sinocyclocheilus rhinocerous
TAGCCATGCGATGAACCGGCCATCCATACATACAGGGTGTTTCCTGTGGCTAGACCACAAATCTCTAAGTGGGTGGATCTTTGTGAAACTCTGTGGATTGTATTTATATTGTATTATTTATAATTATATCAATGTGGGTTTTTGAATGAATGAACAATCCCAATTAGAGTGCCAACATCAAAAAAGAAAAGATATATTTATACTAAATATAAATAAAATGGAACACTCCCTAACTGGTATAAGTGAGTCAAAAACATACTAACACAAAAAAAAGTGATTGACAGCTTCAGTGATTATAAAGGGTGATCTTTCTATATATCCCAATCACAATTTGAATAAACATTTAGTTTTTCATGCTGCTAAGAGAACCAAAGACCCCTTTTAATCTCTCCCAATATTGAGCTGACTGACATAGTGATATCTATAATGGAGGGAAAAAAGCACATGTAATGTTTATGTTTATTAGGCTACTTTTCAATTAATATTTTTAAAGCAATGATTACTTAACTGAAAAATATCTAAAGGGTGCATGCTAATCTCTTATTGTACCATTTAGAATTATAATTAGCATTAACAATGAACTTTTTTAGTATTTTCAAATAGTTAAATAAAATTATTAAAATGAGTTCCAATAGATTTATTGAAATTGATACTGAGAACAACACTACAGTATTGTAGTGTATTGTATGGCAGGTCATTCCTGCAGGTATTGTTAAGAGTTTGTTTTTGAACCTCTGAATGTAGACTCTTGCAATTACAACCCCAGTTCCAGAAAAGTTGGGACGTTTTGTGAAATGCCATAAAATCAAGAATATGTTATTTGTTTGTTCTCTTTAACCTTTATTTAATTGACTAAAGTACAAAGAAAAGATGTTCAATGTTTTCACTGGCCAACTTAATTTTATTTTGTAAATATAAACAACTTTTTGACGGCTGCAACACACTCCAACAACGTTGTGAAAGAGCCATGTTTGTCACATCAACTTTTCCTTTTAATTACAATGTTTAATTGTTTGGAAAGTGAAGATAGTAATTGTTAAAATTTTGCAAGCAGAATTTTTGTCCAATCTTACTTGATACAAGACTTCAGATGCTCAGCAGTCTGTAATCATTGTTGTCGGATTCTCTTTTTCATGACTGGTCATATATTTTCAATATGACACAGATCTATTTTGCAGGCAGGCCAGTGTAACACATACACTCTGTGTCTACGAAACCACGCTGTTGTAGCACAAGTAGAATGAGACCTGGCATTGTCTTGATCTAATAACAAGGACTTCCCATGAAAGACTTCATCTTGATGGCATTACATGTCTCTGTACAATCCCACTATATGCCTCCATGTCAATGGTACCTTCACACATATGCAAGTCACCCATGCTGTTTGCTCTGCTGCAGCCCCATTCCATGATAGACGTTTGCTTTTGCATCTGTTGCTGATGAAAGTCTGGATGGTCCCTTATTTGGTCTTTGGGACTGAGAACTCGACATCCGTTTTTCTCAGAAACAAGATTAAATGCGGACTCATCTGACCACAGCACACATTTCTACTGTCTTTCTGACTATCTGAGAGCAGCTCGGGCCCAGAGAACCCTGCAGCATCACTGCATACATTTGATGTATAGTTTTCTCCTAGAGTAACAGAGATTCAAGTTGCATTTATTGATGCAACGGCAGACTGTGTTAAAGGATTAGTTCACCCAAAAATGAAAATTAGGCTGTGTTTTACTCACCCCCGAGGCATCCTATGTGTATATGACTTTCTTCTTTCAGACGAATCCAGTCGGAGTTATACTAAAAATTGTCTTTGATCTTTCAAGCTGTTTAATGCCACTCAGCGGGTGTTGCATGCTTCAGTCCAAAAGAACTTAAATAAAAATCGCCCATCCATAAAAAAAAGTGTACAGCTTGAAAGATCAAATACCATTTTTAATATAACTCCGACTGGATTCGTCTGAAAGAAGAAAGTCATATACACCTAGGATGACTTGAGGGTGAGTAAAACGCAGCCTAATTTTCATTTTTGGGTGAACTAACCCTTTAAGTGACAGCAGTTTTCCGAAGTACTCCTGAGCCCATGTGGCTATATTTAACACCTGCTTACTGTTAACTGTTTCAAAACAGTTAAATTGGGAAATTATATAACCTTTTCACTTTGATTTTGCCATTGTCCCAACTTTTTTGGAGTGTGTTGCAGCCATCAAAATTTGTTTATAATTACAAAATACATTTAAGTTGATCAGTGAAAACTTTGGAAATCTTTTTCTTTGTACTTTTTGTAAATTGAATAAAAGTTAAAGAGAATGAACCAAGCATCTTACAAAACGTCCCAACTTTTCTGGAATTGGGGTTGTAAAAAGTTGTGAATCATAATAAAAAATAAAGCAGTCTGTTTAGTATTTAAAATATTAATAAAAGAAAAATAGAATTTAGACACTTAAGCCTGGTGGGACAGGTGAGGGGGAAAAGGTGGCCCACCCCTCTGTGACAGGGGCCCAACATTTGTTGCTAAACTCCTGGGTGGCTTCCTGTGACCCTACATAATACATGTAGTTTTGGGAATGGATAGGTGGGAACCAACAATAAACAACAAACTGGCATTGAATCTCATCTGTGAACACAGGTCATGAGAGAATGTTAAAAGTGCAGGCTTACTTTGCCCCAGGTAGAGGACAGACTTTGTCTTTGGACCCAGTGATGGCTCCCAGGCAAGTACACAAGTTGTTTTAAATCCCCCTTCAAATAATTAATAATAGGCCTAAAAAAAACTGAGTTATTAATACTTTGTAGAAGATGTTTAGCAATTTCCCACTTTGATGTTTCAGACTAGACTTGTCTACTCACACTTCAACATTAAAACCGACCAAATGAAACAATTATAGAGTTGTAGATCTGCAGTTTTAGGGGACAACAAATGCACTTCCTCTCTGTGAGCGCGTGCGTGTTGTTTTAATAGAGTCCGCCAGAGAGCAGCCGATGAGTTTAATTCATCCTGAAAGCAACGGAGGAGGAAGAGTTAGTCAGCTGATGTGTTGTCGAACTGTGGAGTGGACATTTAAACTCGAGTTAAAAGAGTAGAATTTATGGAAATATATGTATTTTTGAAAACAAAAACCGTGTTCCTTTGTCACTTCAGCAGGACAAATGTTAAATATATAAACATTTTGCGATATTCTCAGCTAGCATACAAGCTAGCTAACTTACATGAGGAAAAACAGTTAAATGAAGTAACGTTAGTGGCCGTGCATAAAAGTAAGAAATGAGCAGAAAAAGAGCCCTGATCGCAGACACGTTCTGTTTAACAAAGAGACGCAGATGTGCAGCTGACAGTGTGACCGGTAAGAGTCAAGGTTTGATTTCATATCTATAGTTTACCCTCATGGTTGCGTTTAAACCCTGTAAAAACATTTGCTTTTAAAACCGATAAAGCATGAGACTGATACATAATGACGTTTTCTAATTTTATAAAAACGTAGCAGAGTTTCAAGAGTCCTTCTTAAAATAATACGTTTGTGTATTATTATATGTATGTATACTATATAATGTATGTGTTATATATATATATATATATATATATAGATAAAAAAAACATTAACTTCAGGTCTTCAGCCATATGAGTATGTCTGTAAATGATCATTATAATGGCTATGTAAGCATCTTAAAGCATGTAAATATATTAATATATTACTATACTCATGCTACTATAGGCTTAAAATACTACATTATACAGTATGTAACTGCTAGAATCTGTTTCTGCTGAACTCCTTACACAAATGATGAGGATAACCATGCTGTATGGTGTTTGTTCAGCAGATGGGGCAGCTGATATCAGGTCAAGCTTGCAGTATCTCATGACACTGTTTTCACGAAAGCTCTTCAACGACAGTCTCCCACCAGTGGTCCTAAAACACCAGCTGTACAGTTTACACAATGACAAAACCTCAGTGGACAAGCAAGTGGTAAGATCAGATTGCGTTATCTATAGGCCTATATATATATAAAGATAACTTTATAATAACCTTAACACATTCCGAAGCTCTGGTCTTCTCTTTTCCTCATCAGAATGAGTTGAGGGAAAATGGCGAGCTGTTGATGTTCCAGCTGGGGTTCGACTCCGAGGCCTTCGCTTTGGTGTTTGCTGAAGATTACAGAACAAAAGTCCTGCAGGGGGAAGCTGGCATAGAAACGTTGGGAACTGTAGAGAAATTTCTGGCCAAACTAATACCCGGCTGCTCCGATTTGAGTTTCAACAAGGAACAAATGCTTAAGGAGTTCCTCTTTACAGACCCAGAGATAACGTAAGGATGAGGACACAACTGTTCATATGTTGTTTGTTGTCTCTTGTACTTATTTGAAGATGCTTTTGGACTTGCAGGCAGCTGGTGAAATCAGGCGTCCTCACTGTGAGGGATGCGGGCAGCTGGTGGCTTTCAATCCCGAACTCTGGCAAATTCATTAAGTACTTCATTAAGGTTAGGTGTTTAACAAGAGACACACATACAGTGGATTTCCGTTGCCTGCTGTTTAATGTCTTTTTTCCTAACAGGACGCAAAGCTGTTCTCGGCATGGTTAAGAAATCCAAATACGGTGAAATCCTCAAGACTGAATTGGAGGGACGCCGCACAACTTCACAGGTCAAATTCCAGATGAAGTATCACATTCATGATATAATGGGAGCAGAGTTAGTGGAATGGTAAGACTGCTGTATCATTGAACACATTTGAGTTGTAATTGCGAGGACAAGGTCTGATGTCTAAAATGTGACGTGTTTGTCTATTTGTAGCATACAGACAACATCAGGAACATTATTACGATGCGTGGACGGAAACGTCAACTAAGAGCTCCACTCACTTGACTTGAATTGAACTGTGTAATGTATTTATTGCCATTTAATTTGGTTACAAAAAGCAGAATCAACTGTGCACAATATATATATAATAAAATTTTGCCAAACTTCTTGGTGTCAAATGGTGTCTTTGTTGGCACCACTCAGGATCGCCACTAGTTAAGGTTTTGAGACCATATGTTGCTACCAGTTACATGGCATTTACAGCTTAAGACAGTTGTGTCCAGAACTGAGTGTAAATTACCACGGTAAAAAGCAAATCACATACTTTCGGGAGTCCTGCACCAACCTCACTATTTAACCGACTGCTGAAGGCTAAAATCGGAACGACAGAAGGTTGGGCGGAGCTACATAAGGTTTCTAATTGAAACAAAACGCAACTTTTTAGGGTTTAATCTAAATTTATTGCGTTTCATTATCTCTGTAAAACAAGTGACGTAATGAATACCCCTAAAAACAGGGTTACAATCTGGCTATAACAGTGCAGAAATAGCTCGATAGGGTGATCAAAAATGACGCACATTCTGTATTTGTGCCTCGGGACAGTTCAAGTAAGTATGTAAAAGTGTTAAAAGTCAGAATACCTTGGACATGATGTGCTGCTCAAATCAATAAGACAATCAGTTGATTTCAGAATATAAACACATTTGACAGTTACATGTTATTAGTACAGTAAGAAGTAAAATGTAAGTGATTAAGTGGAATAAACCGCATCAAGAGAAAACGTACTAATTCCTGTAGTGTACGCTTTTGACCGTAGTCTTTCTTTTTGTAAAATTAGCAAATATAAAAAGTGTCAAAAAGAAGAAAGTTTCTAAAAATGTGTTAACAAAAAAATAGATATGGCTGAAGATGGTGTATTATAAATGCCCAAAGAGCATCAAGGTGTTCATATACCGCTAAATTAAGATTGACACAATGTCCCATGTGATCCATTAGATATTTTTTAAAAAGCCATTGTTGAACGCTGATATTTGGGGACTAAAACTAGTTCTGCCCATTCTGAGACTTCTTGACATACTGGGACCAACAAAACATTTCCTGGCCATGTTTCACCTCAAAAGAAAAATGGAAATTATACTTTGATTACACAAAAATAAAGCCTATTTTTAGGATCATGCATTATGATATATTATGACATTCAATTAAGCCCATTTTCCCAATCAAAGTTCTCATTATAGTAAAATATTATAGTAAAATTCATACAAAAAAATACTACATTTCAAAAATTATATTGCAATAAGGGAAATTTAACTGTGACAAAAAGGTCCTAAAAAGAGGCTTCATTTTTTTTGTTTTCTTAAAAATTTAGGAGTGAAATGTGGCTAGGACATGTTTTCGTGTATAATTAGTGTGGCCTTAAATTACAGTATAACCTCCCCAAAACAAATGGCAAATAGTGTGAACGCAAGTATAAAAATCAGTTTGGACACCTCATCCTTCCATTAACAGAACCTCATGTTTCAGAAACAGGTGCGAGGTAAGCTAACTTTATCGCTTTCCAAAAAATGGGTTAAACCACAAGACATCGCATTTGCTTCACAGCAGCCAACAGTTAGTTCTGGTTTGCCAAATGGTTGCAGCCCTTTAAGGGGTAAAAAGCAACAAATGTGGTGGACACAGTACCGCCCCATCCTAATGTAGTGCTATTTGGCAGGATCTTCATTTCTTTCAAACGAAGACTGTAAACAAACCTTACGGGTTCTCAACGGAAGGAACCAACTTCAGGACATTGTTAACCATCTAAAAGTTAATATCCATTAGTCAAAGGCCGCAGGTCATCCAATAGTATGTGTCTGTCTAAGGGAGATGGGTAGGGGATAGATTTTTTACTACATCTATTGATAATATTGATAAAAGTTTTGTGAAGGTATAAAGTTGTACTGGTAATTACAATGGAAGAAGTGAGAAATGGAAACATGGTCTCATTTTTAACTTCTTCCCTTAGAAATACAGTTTGGATCACAGCAATCTTTCCTCAGAACTCTAGAGCAGCAGGCATTTCCTCCTCCTCTCCTTGACTGGGGGAGGGCAGAGCACGGCACGGATGGCCTCGTCAAACACCGTCTTAAGGCCGCGCTGTGTGAGCGCTGAGCACTCCAGATACTTCACAGCTCCTGTCAAACAAAGACAAGCACAACCACTTTCAACATAAGCATGATGTGTGAGAAAATACTGACTTTCCATTCAGAAAGCTTAGTAATGCGGATGCTTTTTATGGCACAGTAATGTGTAACATTTACAACTCTGTGCACTTGTATATTGTAAAGTTCAAAGTATACTGTTTTTGAAGAGACATGCGGTATTCTCTGGTATTTTGTTGTTCCGTCTCTTTAGTTTTGTTTTCTACTGTGAAAACCACAAGTATACTTTAGGCTTAACACCTTAAAGGGTTCTGTCATTAATTACTCACCCTCATGTCGTTTCAAACCCGTAAGACCTTTGTTCATCTTTGGAACACAAATTAAGATATTTTTGATGGAATCTGAGAGCTGTCTGACCCTCCACAGACCGCAACGCAACTGAAATGTTCCCGAGTCCAAAGACGTAGCAAGGAGATCGGTAAAATAATCCATGTGACATCAGTGGTTCATCCGCAATTATACGAAGCTACGAGAATACTGCGTAAAATACTGTGTTTGTGCGCAAAAAAAAACAAAAAACGACTTTATTCAACAATTCGTCTCCTCCGCATCACCCTGTAGCGCCATTTTGGAGAATATCCGCTGGAAGTAAACAGCGTATGCTGTTCTGTGTCAGCTGCGTCACGCCGGATCTGTTTCCTACTGGGAACATTTCAGTTGCGTTGCGGTCTATATGCAGGGTCAGACAGCTCTCAGATTCCATCAAAAATATCTTAATTTGTGTTCCGAAGATGAACGAAGGTCTTACGGGTTTGAAACAACATGAGGGTGAGTAATCAATGACAGATTTTTCATTTTTGGGTAAACTAACCCTTTAATCTATTATAAAAGTAATAATATTAAACATACCAAAAGCATTAATTTGTACTGTTTAATATATTAATAGTTTAATAACTCTAAAAGTCTAATGAGATTCTGAAAACAACTGGATCCATTGAACGACTGAAAATAGTTTTAGCGAAACCTAAAATTAGTCCTAAAAACAGGGTTCTCTTTTGTTATTCAAAGTATACTTGGTTTTTTCTTCTGATTTTTATGTTGGGCCCAAACATATGGAAAACTACATGAAGGAATCAATTACAATTATATTGAAAATAATTTGAAATAATTATAATAATTTGAAAATACAAATCTTAAATGCATAATGGCAACTTGATTCGTAAATGGATAAAGAAAAACAACTGCTTTAAAATGCAGTTCGAAAGTGAAAGATTTGTTACAATCATTAAATAATTGATTTATTAAATAAATCATTTATTAATGGACATGTTCTCATGAGGTTTTTAAACATGCGTTGATTCCACCTACCAATCTCTTTGGCCATGGCCAGGCCCTGAGGGTAGGTGATGGGAGTGAGCTTCTTCTCCTTCAGTTTCTCAATAGTGTCCTTATCGTCTCTCAGATCAAGCTTGGTTCCTACCAGGATGATTGGCGTGTTTGGACAGTGGTGCCTCACTTCTGGATACCACTGAACACACACAAGACAATGCGCAATGATCAAAACAACCAGCACAAGTGAGAAATGGACATGCAATGTCAGTCCTGCATGCACTAATTATTTCAAGAAGTAAAGCTCTGATAATATTTGCTAGCTTGGCTCTACCTTCTACTTTGAAAAAAGCACTTACCTTTGCACGAAGGTTCTCAAAAGAGGCAGGACTCACAAGGGAGAAGCAGATGAGAAACACGTCCTATGGGGAAAAAAGCATTCATGATGCACCGATGGAGATTTACAGGTTCATTTCCACTATTTACAGCCAGAATATGAAATTCATATGTGGTACATTTTATGCAGTGGCTTATAGTTTTGCTTATCTGCCAGCAATGTCTCAGACTGACAAGAAATGCTGTTGTTTAAAAGTGACAGTGTGTATGACAAAATATGATTATATTTAGAAAAACAGACAGGAGAAAATTAATGCATGACTAATCGATATTCTGTGAACCCTGTTGACTACAGAGTCACTATCAGTTCATAGT
The DNA here is from genome assembly GCF_001515625.1 of Sinocyclocheilus rhinocerous. NCBI lineage: Eukaryota > Metazoa > Chordata > Actinopteri > Cypriniformes > Cyprinidae > Sinocyclocheilus > Sinocyclocheilus rhinocerous. The sequence continues at coordinate 311,114 of NW_015664013.1, forward strand.
CCAAACATTTGTGGCTGTATACATTACCAGTACAATGCTAATGTAACTGTAAATGCCATATAGTCATCATCATTCATTTATTGCAACCTCAGAAATCATTCAAAAGGTACAACAGTAAACCCGTCATAACAATTTTTGGGGCAGTCTAGACTGTTACAAAAAACAATAGCAAGAATGGAAGGATAACTGAGACTGTAACTTATTAAGTGGACAAACAAGATTTAAGTCCACTTTCATGGAAAGGGACAGTGTAAATGCAAAGGTACGTTTGTGTCGGTTTAAATTCCTACATACAGTGAATTATTTTATATGATTTCATTTAAAAAAATAAATAAATAAAAAAGGTGGGTAAAGAAACACACTGGTTGGCACTAAAACCGAAACTCTTCATTAGCTTCTAAAAAGGCTGGCTGCAGGTCTGTGATCTTACCGTTTGAGGGTACGACAGGGGACGCAGTCTGTCATAATCCTCCTGTCCTGCTGTATCCCAGAGACCCAGATTCACTGGTTTCCCATCCACCATCACATTTGCAGAGTAATTATCAAATCTGTCAATCGAAAGGCAATGCAATTCTGAATGTTAATCAGTGACCACCAGGTAAAACTGGATGTAAAATCATGCTGACTGTAAACAAATGCCGAACTCTCTGGAATACATGATTCTGAACGGCCGAATCACAGCTCAGATAAAATATGTCAGTATATTGGATATTTCCTGTTGTCACTGGCAAAATTATGGTGCTGTTTTCATGTCTCCAACTGTTTTCTATGCTGAAATGGACAATTTTTCTTAGATGAAGCTTAAAGCTAATCTAGAATAATAATTGTAGATTAATAATCAGTATTCTCAGTTGCATTACCGTGACAAACTCGAGTGAGTGATCAGGACTGCGACATGAAGTGGAGGTACTCACACTGTGGGGATGTATTCTCCAGGAAAGGCATTGGTTGTGTAGCTGATCAGCAGGCATGTTTTACCCACAGCTCTGGAATGACGAAGATAAACACATCACGATAAACACATGGCATGCAACAAGATAGTATCAGTAAGCAGAACTACTGAAAAACTGGTCTGATGAAGTCACTCGGACAAAAAAGTTCTCATATCCTCCTGAGAACCAGAAACAAAAAAGCTTTGTGAATTTAGTGTTTTTTTCATGTCATTACATTGTTTAGAACATATATTTTTTTAAATTCTATTTTATTCATGTGTTAAGCTATGTCCTCTGTAGAGGACACCAGGACTCAGTTTTTCTAAAAAAAATTAAATAAAATGACATGAATAGACATGTAAAGACAAACATGATGGGATTTTTTTTTTTTTAAATCACCAATCAATTTGTAGGTTTCAGGATTTTTTTTATACCAAACTGTATAAGGATGATTCTCAACTATGTTATAAAATATATAACAAAATGATTTGATATACCATTTTGCTTTATGCAATATGTGTGTAAAAATTCCATAAACTAGTGTTTTTTTCATGTCATTACATTGTTTAGAACATATATTTTTTTAAATTCTATTTTATTCATGTGTTAAGCTATGTCCTCTGTAGAGGACACCAGGACTCAGTTTTTCTAAAAAAAATTAAATAAAATGACATGAATAGACATGTAAAGACAAACATGATGGGATTTTTTTTTTTTTAAATCACCAATCAATTTGTAGGTTTCAGGATTTTTTTTATACCAAACTGTATAAGGATGATTCTCAACTATGTTATAAAATATATAACAAAATGATTTGATATACCATTTTACTTTATACAATACGTGTGTAAAATTTCCATAATCTGGTTTTCCCGTTAAACACAATGTTATCTATACACTGTACCTAATTTGCATATTAATGTGCTGTTGGGGCAGCATGTTGGAAAAAGAAGTGTAATAAGTAATAATTGGCCAGATTTTCATAATAATATCTAATATTTCATAAGAATATTGAGGAGGAAAAAACATCAGTTTTATACAGAGGCCCAAACTGAGCACAAATTTGGTATTTGGTGCAGTTGCTGATATTTACATGGGCAAAAAGAAAGATGAAATTCTGATAGCTTGTAATGTAAATCAATGAGATCTTTATAACTGTATAGCAGTTACATAACTGCTTACATAAAAAGCCTATAAATATCAGTCAGTTTTCACTCTATATTTTCCAATAATATGTCTTAGTAAGATTATTTAACTTGATGTATCACATCTGATACTCACATTTAACATGTTTTTTCTGAAAAATGATGTGAGGATAATCAAGTAAAAGTTGCATCAGTCCAGTAAATGTTCATCTTGAAATATTACTAAAAAAATAAGTTATTCTTATGTTTACTTTATAAAAATCTTCACAGATTTTACAGCAAAAAGACATGTTTTACAAACTGAAGATGGTGGTTTGCCTAAAATGCCTTTTATTTATTAAAAAAGTATAAAAACTATAAACCAGATGACAGAAGGCATGTAGTGGATTGTGTACAACTGTTTTTTTTTTCCAACAAAGTTTTGACCATAGGCATTATAGGTTTAATTGACTGACAGTGACAGCCCCAAAACATATATTGATATTTTTCTAAAAATATATTGATTGTCTGGCTGATCAAGTACAGCATATAAACGCATTATATTACATCATAACAGCAAGAGCTATAAAAGGTTGAGAAATGCCAGACGGATTCAGTCCATCATAAAGTACAGGTCAAAGTCCAGCCATGGTCTTACTGTACACGCACTGAAGCTTAAAGATATCTAGGTCCGCTAAAACAATCAAATTCACATTCTGTGTTTGATGTGTGGGTGTATCTTAACTACAGTGCTGATTTCTACAGAAATCTAATGAATAAGTCAAAAAAGTTCTCATATGACTAGCACTAGGGCTGAGATTTCCAGAATGTGACGTATGATTGTGTGCTGTTCACTTCCTCTCATAACAGTTTTGATTTCAGTCAGCAGGCAAATAATAAGAGGTATATGGTACATTTGTGAACCTTAATTCTGGTAGACTGTTTAATAACAAGAGAAAATAAAATGTAAAATAAATAAATAAAAATATGCAGTAATGCAGTACATGAATCACGTGCCATCCACAAATAATTCATATATTATTTCATTTTCTTATAGGTTGAAGGCAGCACTTAAAACTATGTGTGTAAACTTGGCAAGTAAATGAGAAACTTGTATTTAGGAGTTTCAGATCAGCCTTAACAGTGCAATTATCAACTTGGCTAAACAACTTAGATTTGAGCAAAATAATGTGGAAATCAACACATGGACGAATTATGCGTGTTTATAAGATATCATCGGCTGTCCTCTGTGATGATACTATGGTACAGTCAGTGATGGTATCATAACAATGGACTTAATGTTACGCCGAGAAACTGCTAAATGCTGTCTAAGGTGGCGGTTCTCTAGGCTTTGAGACACGGCCAGTGCAACAAAGACCTTTAAGTGAGCCCAGACATCTTTAGGGTGAGAGAATGTCAGTATAGACTCAAGAGACCGTAAAGAGACAGTAAAGTTACTCACCCGTCCCCGACGACCACACACTTGATGGCCTGCATGACTTTAACTCGATATTTACTCTCCCTCCGCGCGAAATGTATCAAGATTAGTCAAATAAACGACGCCGTTCAAACCAACACTTGTTCAGCTGCACAGTGTGACGCTTTTATACAACTAGTTTTCTTCCTTCGCTCATTCCCACACACAGGAATGAAGTCGAGTAACAAAGTTTGAAGCCACCACCCAAGAGAGGAAGCGACTCCAACAGATTTACAAGCGCACTTCCGCTCGGTCCCCTAAAGAATAAAAGTCCCCCAGCTAACTCCCATCTTTCCCTGCACTTATTTTGTTTCGTTTTATTTATTTGTATTGTTTTAAAGAATTACAAATACAGCCAGGGGTAAAAAAACATTAGGAGAAACAAAACAAAATCAAAAGATAAAGTTAAACAAAACACGACAATGTTTACAAATATGAACACATTTTACAGCTTTTTTCTGTTTTTGTTTTTTAAACTTAACATATTTAAGTATAGCTGAACCACTGCCTTTAAAATAAAAAAGCCTTATTTCCCCATATTTACATTTATGTATACTAAATTTAGCCAATAGAAGTAGCAGATTAATTAAATCATATTATTTGTGATAAGACATGCCATACAGTATGCATATCAAAAAGAATTTTGGTTTAAAACGATTAAACATTACACATAGTGTTCAAAATTACTATTGTGATAACCTCTTTTCCTGAGAAGACACGGAAGCTTGACATTATTTGGCCTAGTTTTGTATCTCAATTTTTTGGTTCTGAATTTCTAATTTCACCTTTTAAAAATTATGGGGAAAAAACTGCTGTATAAAAATTGTATATACAATACAAAATAGATCATTTTTATTAAATGTCACATATGTAAAATTCAAATTTACAGACTCGTTCAACGGGATCGCTGTGTAGTCAGATTTCTGAGTGATTCTTTTGAGTCGGTTCTTTTTAGTGAATCAAAACAGGGCAAGGGCGTGACCGTTTTTGTTTGATTCTCGAATTAATAACTCTTATGAGCCGGTTCGCCCAGTGGAGGAGTGGAGGCTCCCACTTGTTTTAATTCATTAGTATTTGTTCACTTAGTTATTTAACATTCATTTGAGGGAATTAAACTAAGTTTAAGCTGATCTGCTTTCTTATCCTTTAATTTTCCTGGGTTTAGGAAGAAGTGCACTTATTTTGACGTTGACAGGAAGTAGAAGTTGATGACATCCGTTCACGAGTCCATCTTTCCTAGACATCACTAATAACAGGTGGAGAATGACTTCAGCGGAGGCGAGATGACTGTTAGCGCGCTGAATGCTCACTGTAACACACGCTCGTGATCATGTGTGAGAGTCGTCAGTGAAGTGGACTCTTATGGCGGGACTGTCGCAGTTAGTGCTGCGTGTGTCGGACTCGTACGGTGTGTTCTCGAAAGGGCTCAGCAGAACTCTGCTCATCTTCTTTGGTCTCGCCTGGAGACTCAGAATAAGATTCCCTTACCTCTATGTTATCGCCTCCATGATGTTTAACGTGCGACTGCAGGTGAGAATCTGTCTGTCTGTCATTCTGCCTGTTTGACTGACTGTCTGTCTGTCTACCTGTGTGTTATACTTCCTTTCCATCTGCCTGTTTTGTAGTTTGCCTAAATACTTGTGTCATTCTGCCATTTTATCTATCTATCTATCTATTTACCTGTCTACCTATCTGATGATTTCTATCTTTATATATCATGATTTCTATCTATCTATCTGATGATTTCTATCTATATATCTGATGATTTCTATGTATCTATCTGATTATTTCTATCTATCTATCTACCTATCTATCTAATGATTTCTATCTATTAGGGCTGGGCGGTATATCGAGTTTGTAAGATATATCGATATTTTCTTTATAAGCGATTTTCTTTATAAGCGATTCGATTGTTCGAAGCCGAACAAAATGAAACACTGGGCCGAATACTGAACACGTTTTTTTCGAGGTTTTTTCGCCATGTATTTTGCCAAAAAAAAATTTCACCATTGCATACAGTAAATTAAATAGCCAAAATATGCTTTTTACTGTTTTGTCTTGCTTTACAAAGAAAAAATCAATTACAAAACAACAATTGAAAAATATTTAACACTGAACATTTTTAAACATTCTAGCAGACATTATACCAACAAAGCACAATTTAACTTAAAATTAATAAGTTATTAATATAATATTTTTGGCCATCAGACCCCCTTCTTGAATCAGGCATGTATTTTTTACTGTACAAATAAAAGCAGCCTTGCTGAGCAGAAGAGACTTCTTTTAAAACATTAGAAAATATTACAGATCCCAATTTGAACACTATGTGTGAATGTTATAATAAATGCATTAACAGAGCTAATTTCGGTTGCCGAACATTCGGTGCATCCCAAGATAGGAATGATCACTTCCATTTGGAACTTGCCCGTGAACCGTTCGGTACACGATACGCATACTGTTACACCCCTACTAACTATCTATCTATCTATCTATCTATCTGATGATTTCTATCCATCCATCAATTTCTCTCTCTCTCTCTCTGTCTCTACCTTTGTGGCATTGCTGTTTTTTCTTTCTATCTGTGTCACTAGTGATTCAGACCTAATTGTTTCTACCATAATTAAGATAATTTGGTCAGTTATTCTAGTTAAATAGAGCATATTTACCAAACTTGTTTGATAACACTTCAGTTTTCGACAGACTTTTAAAAAAGAAACACATTTATTGTACAATCCATTTTATATCCTGTAGGAGCTTACTTGTTTGTTTTTGTCTTTTTACATATTTTTGAACAGTTCTTAGTCTGATGATACTTGGGGCAACTTTTTTTGAGCAATGTTGCTTGGGCACTTTCCGACTGAGGATGGGTAACAAATTTCTACCTGGATACTTTAGATCGGTCGTGGGTCCCGTCCCGTGTCTCACCTGGTTGCCCGTTGATGGCAACATTGCCCAAATTTGCCCCGTGTATCATCAGCCTTAGGGTTAAGTTCTCATAATTTTTGCTAATCTCATTTTTGCCCCTCTTTCAGGTTCACATTGAGATACATTGATTGACACCGAATAGCTGCTGCTTTGAAATTTCACCTTTTGGACACAAGCCCAGTAATGGCTCACAACACTATGGTTTCCACAGACTTCATCAACGAAGCTCATCAATTACCTATGGCTGGGAGACATACAGACAAAAACGTGCTGACTGGGATACCAGTAGGAATTATTCATGCAAAATCTGCTTCATCGGAGGAGATGACTAGGAGCGAATGAAGTACATCTCTCACAGTTTCATGTTATTTTCTTTATTTACCTCATGCTCAGCCGTTGGGATGGTACGGACAATGATTAATTCATGAGACTCAAAAAACACGTTTGGGATGAGTTGCTGTGCTCCAATGTGCTTTTAACACGGAGAGAACACATGATAAAAAAAACTTGAGCCCAACAGTGTTAGAATGTGTTTTTTTTTTTCTTTTCAGTTTTGCATATTAAGGGAATTTTTTCTTGGTTAGTCACCGCATGACAGCTCACAGTGGGACGGACTCCACCATTCACCTCCATCATCCACTCACTAACACAGTGGCTACTGTTACAGAAAACTGCAGGGATTTGTATATACAGATACATTTATTTGTTTGTGTTTGTTATTATTAAATCTGTGCATTATATGGCACGTGCATTTTGGGAGGATTGTGAATGTACTGTGATTTCAACTTTGACAATAAATTATGAAGAGATTTTTTGCCTTTGCCCTGTGACTGGGATGTTTCTTTTTACGTTATGCTCCAAGTTCAATAAAAGTTCATATCAGTCACCACAAAATATACTGTGTGATGAAAAATGTTATTGCATTCAGAAAAAAAGCTTTCAGACAGGAGTTCTCATCGCTGCAGAGTTCAGCTCCAACCTCGAGCAAACCCACCTGCCTGTAACTTTCTAGCGATCCGGAGGACCTTGATTAGCTTGTTCAGGTGTGTTTGATTAGGGTTAGAGCTAAACTCTGCAGGAAAGTGGACCTCGAGGGCCAGAGCTGAGAACCCCTGCTTTCAGAGAAGATGGTATTGTCAGCAGAAAGAAAAACGACTAGTTTATTTTTTCAACACAAGAGGGCACGATCTCATTCGTCCTTTTTTTGAACCATTTCAAAATGTATTGTGTGAAATAAATCTTTTTAATATAGAAACAGAAAATAAAAGACACCTTCAGGAGAACATTAACAAGCAAACTTCACATATAGCAAGCACAAAAAATGTATAAACAAAAAAAAAAGTATTATTATTATTACTAAAGGATCGTTTTACATCTGTTTGCCTTCCCACTCATCTTTAAAAAAAAATGCTTTACAGTATTCACAGCTATTTAAATGGACGTCAGTGAAGAAACCAGATTTTTTTTTTAACCACATATTGATGCAGTTACACCAATTGCTGAATCTATCATCCAAACCCAAGCACGAGAAAACATGACCTTTTAACAACTTAAGAGCCATATAGCCAATTAAAGGACCCTACAGTAAAACACTGATTGTTGTGTGCTGAATTTAAGGTGTTTAAGGAGTGTAAGTAACTACTTATTGGGAATCACTGGGGAAAAAATACCTCTGACTAGACTTTCTAGATAAGCCACTGTTACTCAGACAAAACAGGTTTTAAAATGTGTGAGAGGTTAGTTTAAGACTTGACTCTGAGCTTTCCTTATCCAGTAAGTTCAGCACAGCGTTTGTTTGATAGCAGGCTAGTGTAAAATACTGTTGCCAAGGCAACTGCCTAATTCTTTGCATGTCAACCCCCAGGATTTTCCCTGCATGCTTGAAAAAAAACAACAAAAAAAAAGGATTTTCTGATGAGGATTTGCTCATTGAAATGTTTTAATGGGGTTAACTAAAATGGACTGTTTAAAACAGAGAGGACAAATCAGCAAATGCATTAGATTTTTGCATATTTTGACCACCTTTCAAAAATAAACTATTTTTAACCAGGTCAGACTTAGTAGCATCCTTTGTGGGCTACACATACACGTATGTATCCTAATACAATTGCTGTGTATGGACGTGTAATGATTGACCTTTATATTGAAATGGAACTGTGGCAATGAATCATACGATAGCCTACAGGAAATGTCAAAATGGAGCAAGCGATCCTTTCTAAATCGTATGTTTAAAGCTTTGATGTGGCCATGACACATTTATTGCACCAGAAGCAAAAATTGTTTTTTTTTCATTAATCTTTAGAGGTTATATATGATAATCCATTGCTAAAATCAGCAGTTTTTGGTGATTCTTCCATTTGCTGTGTTGCAAACAATGCATGCGATATTAGGATGTGATCCAGGATCAGCATTTTTGAACGTAAAAAAATTTATGTAAAAACAAGCTTAGTGCTAAAATAGTCCTTACTGTGAATTTACAGTGAAAAACAGTAAAAGGAAAAGTCCCCAGAAGACACATCACATATAATTATATTTAATTTAAATAGTAATGTTTTCCCTTTTTTTATCAGCAATGTACATTACTAATTAAAACATGTTTTGGCTGCGTCCGAAATTGCATACTCTCTTGAGTACTTGTTTTGAATAATTACTTTGCGACTGGTAAAAAAAAACGATGTTCTCTATAGCAGTGGTTCCCAACCCTGGTCCTTGAGGCACCCCAACACTGCACGTTTTGCATGTCTCCTCACTCAAACACACCTGATTCAGGTCATCAG
>NW_015664013.1:320368-326812 GCF_001515625.1 Sinocyclocheilus rhinocerous
TAAACACACTTAAACACACACTAACGTTCAAAATTCTGCAAAGACACAGTAAATTTATATAAATAAAAATTAATTAATTATTAATATTATTAATATAAATATATTAGGTATATTTATACCCTACATTTCAAAAGTTTTGGGTCAGTATTTTTGGAAAGAAATGTCTATTTTTTATTCATCAAACCCCAGTAAACTGATAAACTGATATCTCAAACAAATGTTGTTCTTTTGCACTTTCTATTCATCAAAGAATCCTGAGGGGGGGGAAAACTCTCATGGCTTCCACAAAAATATTAAGCAGCAAAAACTGTTTTCAACATTGATGTTTCTTGAGCAGCATATTATATTGACTTCTGAAGGATCATGTGACACTAAAGACTGGAGTAATGATGCTGAGAATTAAGCTTTGCCATCACAGGAACAAATTTCATTTCAAAAGATATTAAAATTCAATTCAAATTGATTTGTATAGCGCTTTTCACTATACACATTGTTTCAAAGCAGCTTTACAGAAAATGCATGTGTCAAGTCACCTTTATTTATATAGCGCTTTTAACAATACAGATTGTGTCAAAGCAACTGAACAGCATTAATTAGGAAAATAGTGTGTCAATAATGCAAAAATGACAATAGTAAACACTAATTTTTCAGTTAAAGGCAGTTCATCATTGAATTCAGTAATGTCATCATCCAGCTCAGTTCAGTTTAAATAGTATCTTTGCAATCATTTGCAATCAAGTCAACGATATCGCTGGAAATGAAGTGTCCGCAACTAAGCAAGCGGCAAGCGGCAAGGAACCAAAACTCCATCGGTGACAGAATGGAGAAAAAACCTTGGGAGAAACCAGGCTCAGTCGGGGGGCCAGTTCTCCTCTGGCCAGACAAAACCAGCAGTTCAATTTCAGGCTGCAGCAAAGTCACATTGCAGAGGAATCATCTGGTTCCTGTGGTCTAGTCCCGGTGGTCGTCTGAGACAAGGTCATTACAGGGGATCTGTATCTGGGGCTCATCTAGTTGTCCTGGTCTCCGCTGTCTTTCAGGGCTGTAGAGGTCCTCTCTAGGTGCTGATCCACCATCTGGTCTGAATACGTACTGGATCCGGGTGACTGCAGTGACCATCTGATCTGGATACAGACTGGATCTGGTGGCAGCGGTGACCTCGGAATAAGCGAGAAACAGACTAATATTAGATGCCATTCTTCTAACGATGTAGCAAGTACATCGGGTGTTATGAGAAGTGTTCCCGGTTCCGGTTGACCTAATTAATGCAGCCTAAAAATCCTTTAACGGATTTGAATATTAGAAATGTGTTAGTGTGTTATGTGTAAGCCAGGTTAAAGAGATGGGTCTTTAATCTAGATTTAAACTGCAAGAGTGTGTCTGCCTCCCGAACAATGTTAGGTAGGTTATTCCAGAGTTTGGGCGCTAAATAGGAAAAGGATCTGCCGCCCGCAGTTGATTTTGATATTCTAGGTATTATCAAATGGCCAGAGTTTTGAGAACGCAGCGGACGTGGAGGACTATAATGTAACAAGAGCTCGTTCAAATACTGAGGTGCTAAACCATTCAGGGCTTTATAAGTAATTAGCAAGATTTTAAAATCTATACGATGTTTAATATGTGTTATGTTAATAACTATATATGTATATATAGTATATGTTAATATGTGTCTACATTACAAAGCAGAAGTGACTGTGTCCAAGTAATGTTCATTTCACAAATGAACAGTTCAGGATAATAGAATCATACAGCTAGCTAACATGAATTAATTTTAGGCAGAAGCTCATTAAAGTGATTATTACAAGTGTGATCATAATGATTACAATATAGAGAAATTTTGGCAGCTGTGCATGTCGATTCAAGTTGGCGTCACCTGGGGTCTTGCAGGGGTCAGCATCATCTCTTCACAGGTGTTGCGTCATCTGAAGTCTTTCTATGAGACTGCGTGGGCTGGAGCTGGTGTAATCTCTAGATACCTCAAGATAAGCATCCCGGGGTAAAAACAGAAAGTCAGATAATAATTAGCGTAGCTGCTGTTCAGAACGTTTCAAGCAAAAAAATATGTTTGTGACTATTATCTGATCTAACTGGGAACAAGGGTGAGATTGAGATTCATTATTAATAATGTTGCCAAGTGGCAGCATGTATATTGAAAATAACAGAGGGCCTAACACGGATCCTTGCCGCACCCCATAATTTATATAAAACAGTTATTTTAAATTGTAATAATATTTATCCATTTTAACAGAATTATTAATCAAATAAATGAAATCTTGTTGAATATAAGTAAAGTCTTTCAAAAACATAAACAAATCAACCTCAAAGAGAATATTGTATCAGTTATCGGATGAATAACTGACATAAGTGTCAATGCTTGGCAATGAAGAGCTCACTGTGATGTTAGTGTGATGCTATGTGGTAGCTAGGGTGTTCCTGGGTGGTTTATAGGCGGTCACATACAGACCAATACAAGTTTTTATGATATTCAGTTTCAGTTTATGGACTGTACCAAAATGAAATCTGATTGTAACAGCATAACTTTTCTCAATAAGCCACATGTTTTGAGGTATCATTCATGTCTGTAGAACAAACAGCGAGGGACAAGTTATGCACAGATTCAGCATGGATGGGGGTGTTGAGGTGTTGGGGTGAGGGGTGACCCGACTGAAGACACTGGAGCAGATGAAAACATGTTTGTCTGACTGCTCAGTCAGGCCACATGAACTCGGTCAGCGTACCGTTATCTCCCCCGACTGGGGCCATATTCTGCCAGACATGTGCTGCCTGAGGGCGGCCGCCTCTGGTGCAGAGCACGCTGGGTAATATTCAGCCCGTCACACACTTAATGCATGCTTACATGCCATTACTAAATGTAATGATGATGTACATTTGGAACAAAACACGTCTTTCAACATGACAGACATGCAGTTGATTTTGACCAAAATATGACATGTGACTTCCACTAAGAAGCCAGACCGAATGAAAACACATGCATTGAGCAACTCGTGCAGATTGCAGCTAATGCAATTAGTATGCTGCAATCAGTCATGCATCACTCCACCTAAAGCCTCTCAAAAGACCAATGGGAGAAACAGACAGTTGTTCCGGAAGTGTGTTTTTGACCATATTTGTGCAGCAAAGATTACGCATATGACCTATTTTCAGTCTGCAGCTTTGCTATATTCAAATCAGGGCTTGTGCTTGACTCTGGTTGAAATGCTGGTCTCTCTGTATAGTTTGTCCCACCCAAGGAAAACTGGGAAAACAGAGTGTTTCCTGGACTGCGTTAGACATCTGCTCCCAGAACAGGAAATACTCCCCCAAAACCTGAGGCTCCCTCAAGTCCCCATCCACACACATTCATTATAACTCCCACTCTGTCCACCAACACACATTTTTTTTTCACATTCTTGAGACTGAAAGAGTCTGAAACTTGGAAATAGGAACCGGCAGTGATGATTTTGCTAAAAAGTGATGATTTTGTTGTTGTCTGAAGTCAGTCTAGACTTCATTTTGAATAGGCCTACATGGTGAGGATGTAAGAGTTTCAGGAAAATAAATATTGATCCTTAAGGATTAAAATGCAGTCTGTGTAATGGAGCTCTCCTTTGTCTTCTCATCATGTCTGCTTCTACTTTCCATGTTAACGTGTGCATCGGCATTTTGATTTGTGACTTTTAAAGAAGAAAATTCCATGAGACAGAGAAATAAACGGCTGCTTCATTCTTGAGGAATTTGGTAATGTGTATAAAGAGAGCAGCTCGTTTCGTCTGAGAGGCAGGCGTGCCGTAATTGAATCCATGTGTCGGAGAAACATACAGGCACAGTGTTGTGAACGTCCATGCCATCAGCCCCTTCAGACATTTTTCATCACCCATTGCATGCAATATAAGCCTGTGCCTGTGAGTTTCATTTTCCCCACTGTAAGAGAATACCATTCTCCTCTCAGCTGTAATGATGTAGGTTTTCCAATCCGATTCACACTTTTATGCTGCTTTGTCAGTCAGTTTTAGGTCTGTATAAAAGAGTTGCACTGAAATACAACATTATTATTATTATTTTTAAATTGCTGTTATATTGTGGCTTTTACTCCATCTCTGTTCATTTCGAGGCAATCGGTACGCTACTGTACAAAATAAAAATGCTAAATTTATCAAAGAAATCTTTTTTAAAAATCTTGTACTCAGGGGTGTGTCCTATAAAATACATTTTAATAATGTGATAATGTAATATAATGATTATTAATTTAAATTTGATCATGTTTTTATTTATTCCCATGATAGGCTACACTCTAGAGGCCCCACTTTTCTTCAGAATACATGTATAATTACTGCATGTATACTTTATAGTGCATTACAAACCTGTACCATTTCTGTTCTGCCCTCAGTATCAGGGCTACACTACAATGAATGAAGTGATGAACGAGCTCTACTAAAGTGAAGGCTTAGCTTATGAATATTAATTACGCGCTATGCGATGTTTGTCCTGATTGGCTGAAAGGAAGGCGTTTGTATGGCGAAGAACTGTGAAGATAAATATTTTATTTTGATATCTTTTAATGTTTTACATTTCACTGCGTAAATTCTTTTCTGCTCTGTGTGTGTGCGTACGTGTTGATGCTTTGTCAATACTAAATGCAAAACAGCTATGCCAGTAAAACATGAATATTAAAAACCGGCTTCAGGTCGGTTACCAAGCAACGTCAGCATTACCTAATTAATATTCATGCCGCAAGCCTTCGTCTTAGTAGGATTGGTACATTCGCGTGTAAGGGGCGGGGCGAGTGTGATGACGTGTGACGGTCGCTGCGAAAGAGATGCCCGTGTGTCTGGAGCGCTTATTCCGCTGGATGTTATTGATCCACGCCAGTGAATAAACCGAGAAGGGCTGTATCCCTTCATTCAGCTCAGAAACACATCGGGTTACGGATTTAAACTAGGCTTGAGATCAGTTTATGCCGTCTAATATTCCGCTTAAAACAAGACCTATTTGTAAATACAGCATATTAAACCCCTCATTATAAAGCACACATCTGTGTTTGGAGCGCGTTCTTATCACACCGTTTCATTATTTTGCTTTTATCTGCAGATATGGACGAAGATAATCAAGGTAAGACCATCAGGTTTATAATGCAAGAGAAATCTGTGGATGTATGTGTACACATGATGATCATGTAATGGGTTAATATGGCATTAGACAGATATGTGTCATATCATTAAGATATGTATTTACTTAGCCATAAAAAACAACAACCTAAAAACCATAATCATAAAAACACTGCACTATGACATCTATGGATACAATTTTCATGCTTATTATTTTAAAGCCTAAAAAGTGTGTCTATGTCTTCAGATAACAAGATAGTTATAACTCGTTTATTGCATATTATAAACTGCTCTGTAAAATAGTATGTTTTGAGAGCAGCATACTGATCATAACGTTAAAGATCCAAGACTCATATGTACTCAAACTCTCATATAATCTTAGACTAGAATTGGTTTCATTCACAGAAGTGAACTGCAAATTTGACACTGCATCAGCATGTTAAAGGTGCAATAGGTGATTGTCTTCAGAAACATTTTTTGTTATGCTGGTTGAAAGTCTCTTCACATCCCGATAGCAATCATTAAGTTAAGTGGTCTAAATGTATTTGTCTGTATTTATATATTCTGTGGAAGGTGTAGGATCAAGAAATGTTCGTCTAATCAAAACGTTCGGTCCGAGCGTTTTAATATGCTTTCCTACCTGCCTGTCAACGTATGTATTATCATACCTCTGCGCACCCAGTTCGCGCAGACAGGATACGTCATCAGCGCGTTCACGCACACTGTGCAGACAGAGCGAGGATGGCAGGCAAACATCAACAAGCCGATCTTCCTTCCTGGTATTGTAGTACTTTTAAAGATTTCTCACCGGTGAATGACATGACGTAGCCCAGCGGTTAATCTAGTCCTCGCGCCAGCTCGTTAGAAGTGAGCTACGTGCATGTCATGAACTGTGTTCCGATCGATATGATCCCTACACAGAGTTCATTGCTCCCTACTCCCTGAGCAGGGGAAATCCGTTGAAGTTTACTTCACTTCGGAACATTCATTCACGGATTTGCGCTGCGCAGCGTCTTCACATAGAGACGAAACTTACTAGAGGAGTGTGAAGTGTGACATAATATACCTCTGTAAATAAATACTATTTAAATTTACGTCTCGCACACTTTAATGCCCTTTGTATGAAACATATACGCTCGCTTCGAACTGGAATCATGGCGGAATATCCGGTGATGTACACTTCCCAGGGCACTCACGGTCGAATAGAACAAACGTCGCACGTGATAAGAGATACATATGAAATGTGCAGAGCAGGACGGCGTGAGGACTGGAATTGGGAACCGCTGATGTAGCCTATTGTAATGTTGTCTCTGGTGTTCTGGTCTGTGAGCGTAAATGC
>NW_015664013.1:327525-340453 GCF_001515625.1 Sinocyclocheilus rhinocerous
CTGAGCGGGGGAAATCCGTTGAAGTTTACTTCACTTCGGAACATGGGCTGGAATTGGGAACCTGATGTAGTCTATTGTAGTAATGTTGTCTCTGGTCTGTGAGTGTAAATGCGTTCAGGGGGCGTGGCTTTGGACGGCGATTGCAGGAAGGGTGGGACGGTCGCTTTCAGTGCTATCAGGCTAAAGTTAGCATTTTCCAAGATCTCCTATTGTACCTTTAAGCACTGCTCTTTTTTTTTCAGTTAAATGACAAACTTCAATGGCTGTAGGTGCAAATATCAGACTGCATGGGATGACCTACATGTCAGTTTGCCAGTGTTTGTTAAGAGAGACCGTGAGCTGATATGTCTATTGATTTAATTTAGTCAACACCATATTCCCCAAGCTCCAGCTTTTTTTCAGCAGGACACATATATCCTGTTGGACGTCTGTTGGCAAAATGGGGTAGAACTGTAGCCTATTTGTACATTTTCTGGAGAGTGATGTTTGCCCATGAAATCTCTCCATCATGACGTTAGGATGCTGGCGGTGGTTGGCAGGATGTTTATTATACAGTATGTGATTGCTTGGGTTTTGTAAATGGTTGCTGAGGAGTTCTGACAAACTTTACTGGTTTGTTACTCTTTAAAAAGTGTTAACCTGCAATTGTTACCAAAAAGAGCTATTTGTACATTAATTTATACCACCAAAAGTGAATTTTATGGGTTAAATAATGTATTTAGGTTGCTTCAGTGATATAAAATAATTTTTTGGATATCAGATGAGAACAAAACTTAAACTGAACTGAATACTGACACTGTTGCCTTCTGTAGAGCTGCTTTATAGCTGAATCAGATTTGTGTCATAATTGATGAATTTTGCAACATCAACACTTATTGTTATTGAACTGAAATGAATCAACAATGGACTGACTCGAGCTGAATAACCACATTACTGTCTTCAGTAGAGCTGCTTGTAGCGGAATTGAATTTGTTTCATAATCGATGAACTTTTTTTTACAGTTGTTGAATTCAAATGCATCAACAATGAACTGAATAATTTTAGAGCTATACTTTACAGCAGAGTTAGAATTTGTCTCATATTTGAAGAAGTTTGCATCATTGATTCTGTTATTTTCCTTTTTGCACTGTGAAGCTGCTTTAAAACTATCTGTATTGTATACAGCACATAACATATACAGTATACATATGGATCTTACTGACCAAACCAAGATAAAACAGCCCATCTCTGTAATATTTTGGTCTCTAGATGTGGCTTGGATCCCTCCTGCCCATTTTACCATCTGACAGGTGATCAGAAAAGCCTAAAAAAGTGTCATAGCACACCTCTCCTCAACAAGCTGCATGATTTGAGGTTTTGGAGTGTTTGTTTCTTTGCACATCATGGATATGCATGCATGTGTAGTAATGTTTCAAGAGATGGTCTTCTCACTGAGAAGAAAAAAAAACGAATTAGCATATGCTCAACATAATCCTTCCCCACAATGCCGTGGGTTCACACTGAGGACTAGCTAACAGTCAGACTGTTGGTGTGTTTTGACAGTGGTTTGGTGGTTATGTCAGAGAAGCGGCTGTAGGCTCATCTGAAGTGGAGCAGCAGGCAGACTGGATTAGACTCAGTTAGAGCTGCTCTGATCCATGCTGCTTCTTCTGCTACCACTGGGGTCCCTGCTGGGTGACATGGGGGGATCCCACTCTGAGCCCACCAATGAATTCGACTGGACTGAGAGGCAGCACCTTGTCAAATGCGCATTGCGCACTACTATGAATTATGATTGTTGAAAGTAAGACTCATTTGAAAACACCAATGAAAGGATGTTTTAATGAATCGCCAACAAAATAGGTTCTTGTGACAAATGGTAATATAGATTCTTAAACTTCAGAAAATTTTGATTTTTTTTCCCCCATCCTGTTTCCAAAATTGGAGACACCCTTGAAACACTGAAATTCACTAACCATTTTGTTAGTCCTTTGTAACTGATAAACTTCTCTTGTTATTGTAATTGATAAACTTCTCACTTCAACTTTCTCATGAATAGAAGAGAACTTTTATCATTATTTCCTACAATAATTTGGTGACCAGTGTTGAATAGTTGAGGCTGATGCGAACGAACAGTAAATGTTAAATAAATAAATAAATAAAATAATAATAATAATATAAAGATTTTAAAATGCAATGAGATTACTTAAGTGGCTTCCTATTGTGCAGTAGAAAGGGCCCAAATAATGTTACTTCATGGTGTGTATATATATATATATACATACATGTACACACACACACACACAGACACACACACACACATATATATAAATATATATATACAGTGGTGTGAAAAAGTTTTTGCCCCCTTCCTGTTTTTTTAATTGTTTGCATATTTGTCACACTTAAAAAGATTCAGATCATCAAACACATTTTAATATTACACAAAGATATCCTGAGTAAATACAAACTGCAGTTTTGAAATTATGATTTCATTTATTAAGGGAAAAAAGCTGTCCAAACCTGCCTGGCACTACGTGAAAAAGTAATTGCCCCCTAAATCTAATAACTGGTTCACTGTATATACATATATTTATAAATTATAAATTTCACACATAAAAAGAAACGGCAAGTAACACATTGAGTTAAACATGAAATTTTGAAGTTGAAAAACTTAAATAGTATTTTCTTGTTAAAAGGTACTCCAATAACCTTTGTTTTATTAACTTCAATAAATCATTTTTACAGTATACAGTTTATCCAACATATCTCATGGTTCTCACTGTAAGGAAAAAAATTACAGAGTTTTATGCCTGTAATGCTTTTAAAAAGTATTATTTGGAGACCAAAGTGTACCATATTCATAGAAAGGTGCCACAGAGGATCCCAATAGTGATTTTGTTAGGTTTGTTTGGCACATACTTAGAGCTAGTCATATCTAGAGATCAGAATATTAAAAAGACTTGAGATGTTAAAAGGTGTAGATTTTTAAAGAATCCTTAATAATGGTTACCAAGTGGATTTGTTGCTTAAATTGTCAGTTAAATTGATTATGATTTATGTGCTCCTCCGCTCCAAATCAGAAATACCTTGGCAAAGTTTTGCATGGGCCAAGTACCATGGATCACTTTTCATCTGATGTAGATCTCACTTATTGAGCTTTCAGATGCATTTACGTTCTTCCCTGTTGAGTGAGAACCCTGAACCATGCCTATGTTTGACCTTAATGTAGTTGAAGTTGTCTTTATTTCAAAGAAATGTAAGCCTTGCGTCACAGTGTAGTGCTTATGGCAGCTGTCATTATATGACATTTGAAGTGACACAGTCATGTTCAGCTGAGTGGAACTATGGCAGGATTGTTTTATGTGAAGTACAGTGAGTCTTTATGCTGTAGGGCATTGGGGTGCTTCTCTAAGCATGATGTATGTTTCATTTAGCCACATGACGTCAGCAGGGAAACCACCAGCAGAGCAACACTATGAAATAACAGCAGTCTACACCTCACCCAGCAGTGACTCACTGCTAGGCCTGTCACAATTACAACTTTTTGTTGTGCGATATATTGCCCCAGAAATAATTGCGATAAGCGATATTATTGTCATTTTAAAGACCATTTTATGCCACTGAATATATAATCATAATGTAACAGCATAATAATGCAAGAAGGCCTACACACTTCCAAATGACAACAAACTTTAAATTTTTAAGAATATTTAGATCATGGAAATTAAACCTGAAATAATAGTAAATAAACATTTTCTAACAAAAAGTGCAAAATAACAAGTAGAAAAAAAGAAAAATGCAAAAAAAAAAACTTGTATGGAGATTTTTCCATCTACAGATTTGTCCCTGACCTTCTTTTCTCTGTAAATTAAGGGATATATTGCGTCACCAAAAATGATTGAGGTCATGTACATATATTGCGCGATAAGTCGATATATTGATTATTGCGACAGGCCTACTCACTGCCATGACTCTGAACATGTTTTTTTTTTAACTCATCTCTGTTTCCGACACCAGTTTTAGGTGTGATTAAATGATGTGATAAATCATAACAAAGTTTGGCAGTACATGTACGTGTGCAGTGTCAACATAGTTACCATGTTATTCGAGCCTGACAGAAGGTCTGTGCCAAACTGTCTACTGTCTAAATAGGCAACTAGGCATCTTAAAGGGGCCGTTCACACCGTTGCAGCGTCTCACACGTGTTTTTAAGATGCTGTTTCAAGTTGGGGGGTTCAAGTTGGTCTTTGTGTCTTAAAATGCGAGATGCAGCGCTCAGGAATGCCTCCTCTGCCTTGTTGCCGTCAAATAAACAGTTGCCATGCCAACTTGCTACTGTAAGCAAAAGCTTGCAATGCTTGCCCCGCCTCCAGGGCCTTTTGATTGGTCCACTGTTTTGGAACTGACATTGATGAGTGGCGCTGCGTGTAAAAGTTGAAATTCTTTTAACTTGACATGGCATCTTAAAAACGCAGCGTTCCTGTGCGAGACGCTGCAAAAGATGCGAGACGTGAGCGCAATGGTCATACACGTCCTCTAGTGTGCATTTACATTAAAAAACAACATAAAAGTAGCGTATTGTAATGGAAAAACGTGTTCTGTGTGAACGGCCCCTTAAAAGAATTTCAACTTTAACACAACAGCGTTGCTCATCAATGTCAGTTCCAAACCAGTGGACCAAACAGAAGACCACAGAGGCGGGGCATGACGACTGTTTTATTTGACGACAACATGGCGAAGGAGGCACACATCTCAAAAGCGCATCTCGAGACCCTCACGTTCTGCACTGCGCTTTTTTAAAAAACTTTAATTTTTAAATTCACTTCACTACTAATTGCAAAAGTTTGGCATTAGTGTGCCGCTACACATTCTCTAATAAACATGCATAGCACATATTGAGCAAAATAGTAAAAAATAGTAAAAAATAACGTAAAAAATTGTATAGATCATTTTTGGAGCTTCAGCTATGTCTAGAAGTGTAGCATACTATAGGCTTTATTTAAAACAATTTTAAACTTTTTTCTCATGCCGTTTTCGGGGCGTCAAATTTATTGACCACATAGAATATCAGTACTTTCAAAAACTGATTTGTGACAGTGGACAACCAAAACAGTGATTAAAAATGGTGATCGGATTCAGAAACTAAGATATCTCCTATCCTGTATATACACATTTTAGCCCTTGAATTTACATGTTGAATAGCCAAAAATGGGTAACACTTTAGATTAGGGACAAATTCTCACTATTAACTAGTTGCTTTTTTACATTTACAAGATTTACTAGCATATTGGCTGTTTTTTGTACTTATAAAGCACGTATTAATGCCTTATTCTGCATGACCATATTTTAGATCCCTTAACCCTACCCCATACCTAAACTTAACAACTAACAATTAGGAGTTCACTGAGTCAAAAGTTATTGTTATATTAAGTTAGTAGTGAGAATTGGTCCCCAAACTAAAGTGTTACCAAAAAATGTTGTATGCTAACCATCTATATTAACAAAACTCTTGACTCATCTGCTATCTTGCATGATAGATAATTTCTGCTGAGCTAGTTGCAAAGCATTGTGGCATGGCTTCTTTGTGAAGGATACATGCGATGCTGCCTAAGCTCACTGGTTTTTGGAACAAAGCTTACTAAAAACCTCAGCTTTGTCATCAGCATACAATGTTAGCAAATGCAGTAAGCAAGGATGCAAATGTATATAATTTCATACCCTTCAAAGTCAAACTAACAATCTAACATTTTAACCATTTAAAATGTCTTACCAGCATGGGTCCAAAGATTAAAAAAATAGTTGGCTAATTCCTCTAACTCTAAATTAGCTCATAGTACAAGGCAAAAATTAGAAACACATTTGCACAAACAATACGGCAGTTTCAGGAATTTAGGTTGGCGCAAGGAAAACTGAAGACTCTTTCACCCCCTCATAAAGGAAACCAGACTGCAGCCGAGTCTCTGGAGTATTGGAGCATGTGGCAAAATACATTCCAGCGAGAGAGCCACTCTTTTGAAGAGCAGTATTTTTCACTGATGCTGGAATGGGATGCGGGAGTAGAGGTGAAGGGGAATAGATTATGTAAGGGATCTCAAATTGTTTAAGCGGATGAAGGATCAGGAAAAGGTGTATGCAGTGGTCTCGGACAACAGGTTTCATTCTCTCTCTCCTCTAGCGTGGGCTTCTACTCTCCAGCATTTGTCCTCAGAAAGAGGTTATTGAACAGAGATTTGCTAGAGGAACAAAATGTTGTGAACCTTTGAGAAAGTTACAGTTTTATCATTTATTGTCATGCACAACACAACCATTGGCAGAATTTGCTCAATGTTAAGCAGTTCAGGCTTAAGAAAGATTCACTTTTACTCATATATAAGTTTAAAGGGATAGTTCACCCAAAAATGAAAATTCTGTCATAATTTGCTCACCCTCCACTTGTTCCAAACCTGAATGAATTTCTTTCAGCTGTTGGACACAAAAGAAGATATTTTAAAGGGGTTATATGATGTTGCTAAAAAGAACATTATTTTGTGTATTTGGTGTAATGAAATGTGTTTATGCGGTTTTGAAACGCGCCGATTTTTACAAAGCTCATCGGTCTGAAAAGCGAGGTGTATGCTGATTGGCCAGCTATCCAGAGTGAGCGGAGGCCGGCGAGCTAGAGTGAGGAACTGCCAGCGGGCTAGAGAACGGCGCGGCCAGCGGGCTTGCGGCAACCAGATGTGACGACCCCGGGCTGGACTCCGCTTCGTCCACGGTGAAAGAATTAGGAGTTCACTGAGTCAAAAGTTATTGTTATATTAAGTTAGTAGTGAGAATTGGTCCCCAAACTAAAGTGTTACCAAAAAATGTTGTATGCTAACCATCTATATTAACAAAACTCTTGACTCATCTGCTATCTTGCATGATAGATAATTTCTGCTGAGCTAGTTGCAAAGCATTGTGGCATGGCTTCTTTGTGAAGGATACATGCGATGCTGCCTAAGCTCACTGGTTTTTGGAACAAAGCTTACTAAAAACCTCAGCTTTGTCATCAGCATACAATGTTAGCAAATGCAGTAAGCAAGGATGCAAATGTATATAATTTCATACCCTTCAAAGTCAAACTAACAATCTAACATTTTAACCATTTAAAATGTCTTACCAGCATGGGTCCAAAGATTAAAAAAATAGTTGGCTAATTCCTCTAACTCTAAATTAGCTCATAGTACAAGGCAAAAATTAGAAACACATTTGCACAAACAATACGGCAGTTTCAGGAATTTAGGTTGGCGCAAGGAAAACTGAAGACTCTTTCACCCCCTCATAAAGGAAACCAGACTGCAGCCGAGTCTCTGGAGTATTGGAGCATGTGGCAAAATACATTCCAGCGAGAGAGCCACTCTTTTGAAGAGCAGTATTTTTCACTGATGCTGGAATGGGATGCGGGAGTAGAGGTGAAGGGGAATAGATTATGTAAGGGATCTCAAATTGTTTAAGCGGATGAAGGATCAGGAAAAGGTGTATGCAGTGGTCTCGGACAACAGGTTTCATTCTCTCTCTCCTCTAGCGTGGGCTTCTACTCTCCAGCATTTGTCCTCAGAAAGAGGTTATTGAACAGAGATTTGCTAGAGGAACAAAATGTTGTGAACCTTTGAGAAAGTTACAGTTTTATCATTTATTGTCATGCACAACACAACCATTGGCAGAATTTGCTCAATGTTAAGCAGTTCAGGCTTAAGAAAGATTCACTTTTACTCATATATAAGGTTAAAGGGATAGTTCACCCAAAAATGAAAATTCTGTCATAATTTGCTCACCCTCCACTTGTTCCAAACCTGAATGAATTTCTTTCAGCTGTTGGACACAAAAGAAGATATTTTGAGGAATGTTGGTAACCAAAGAATTGACGGTTGAAGCCATTACTTTCCATTACAAAAAATACTAAGGAAGTCAATGGCTACCGTCAACTGTTTGGTTACAAACGTTCTTCAAAATATCTTCTAAGGCTGTGGATTTGAGACTTTAGTCTTTGCAACTTTACAGATCTTCTTTATGCACCAAGAGCTTGTAACACTTCAAAGAGAAAGGAAAAATTGAAATCGCATCATATGACCCCTTTAAAGAATATTGGTGACCAAACTGTTGATGGTAGCCACAGACTTCCTTGCTATATAAAAAATAATATGGAAGTCAATGACTACTATAAAATGTTTGGTTACCAACATTCTTTTGTGTTCAACAGCTGAAAGGGTAACACTTTATTTCGATAGTCCACTTTAGACATTCTATTAACAGTAAGTAACTTTGCAACTACATGTCAACTAGCAGTTAGTAGAGTATTAGTAGACTGTCTGCTTAATATCTTCTAACACTTTCTTTGTCAACATTCTACTAACCCTAAACCTACCCTAACAGTCTACTCTGAGAGTTAGTAGACATGTAGATTCAAATTAATGAGAATTAGTTGACATGTAGTTGACATGTAGTTACAAAGTTACGTATAGTTAGTAGAATGTCTAAAGTGGACTATCGAAATAAAGTGTAACCGCTGAAAGAAATTCATACTGTTTATATACATATATGCCAAAACAAGCAAAAAATCCTATAGACTTACACTGAAGAAGGGACCTGGGTTGAAAGATCAGAATGTCATATGTGTGGGCTTATTTCTTGGACCAATAAGTAATAACCAACTATTAACCAATCAGAACACCCTAGCAACTGCATAGCAACTTGCTAAAAACAAATTTCTTTGGCCAATACGTAATAAACAACTAGAAATCACTCAGAACACCTTAACAATGACTGTTAACACACTGGAAACTGCTTTGCAACATATTAAAAAACACTCAGAACACTTGAGTAATACGCTAACAACTGACAACATCCTAGCAACTGCAACAATACACCATGTTAAACCACATTAGTATCACTTTAACATTGTAGCGTTGAGTTTTGGGGGGTGACACCACTGACAATTTCCTCAGAAACTCTAAAAATCGAGTTACTACAGGATTAACTACAGGTTACTTTGTGTAATGCAGGTACATTCTGTTTGTCTGTATGCAAATGATGCAGGTTAATGATTATAGTTTGTCAATAGTTAATTAAGAACTAGAATCCTTCTTTTGTCGAGCATTTCCTGTGCAAATAACTATGCATCCATGTGCCGCTTTCCTGGCTTTATGTGGGATTTCTGTTGGCGATGCACATTTAAGAGGCTGCATCATTCAAAATTCATACTGTTTGACACGCAGCTCCACAGAGATGTGTGTGTGTGTGTGTGTGTGTGTGTGTGTGTGTGCGGTCAGTCATGTTTGGCCTATATGGGTCTCTTTATAGTACATTGTCGGTTTGATCAAGTATACAAAAAGAACAATCATTTGTCAGTGACTTTTCAACCATTTGACATTCAGCTTGATCTGCCAGACGTATGTATGTGTGCACAAGTTGTCATGTGCTTGTTAAAAACTGAGAGGTCATATATGTATAGGTCATGTACTGTATAGGCACATCTAAAAATAGGTTAGAGGTAGTGATCATAGCCCAGATTTAACAGTCTTGCCCCACATGTACATACTATGTATTAATTGTACTTTTGCAAAAAACATCTGAACCTAACCTTGCTCAGTATTTTCACAATTTCTAGTACACTGTAAATGCACATACTGTAAAACCGGCCAGAATTTTTTGTTTAAATCAGTGGTAACACTTTAGTTTAGGGTCCAGTTCTTACTATTAACTAGTTGCTTATTAGCATGCATATTACTAGCATATTGGCTTTATTATTTGGTTTAGTTTATTATTAGTATTTATGAAGCATGTATTAATGTCTTATTCTGCATAACCATATTTTAGATCCCTTATTCCTACCACATACCTAAACTTAACAACTACCTTACTAACTATTAATAAGCAGCAAATTAGGAGTTTATTGAGGCAAAATTTGTAGTTAATAGTGAGAACTGGACCCTAAAATAAAGTGTGATCATCAGGGTATATACACCGAAAAAATGGTAACCTAAAAATGTGCTTCATGTGGTAACATCTAAATAAACTGATTGTATTCAAATCAAAAACGTTTAAAAACATTTCTGAATCAACCTAAATATATTAGGTAACACCAACACTGAATTTAAGTGTAAGATCAAAAATGATCCCAAAATAAAAATTGTCACTATTTATTCACATTCACATTGCAAACTCGCTTTCTGCATGCACTGAAAACAAAAGGAGTATTGATCATAAAACTAGTCTGTGTTAGCACTATATTCCAAGTTCTCTGAAGCCACAAAGTAGTTTTGTCTCATGAATAAGATGCCGCTGATAATCTTCCCCTCCAGTGAATTGAACTGAAGAAGCTGAATGGATTGTCTTTCACCAATCGAAACTCAAAATGAGTTCAACGCATTAACTGAAGCGGTTCATTTGCAGCGATTCTTGAGTTAACAGCTCACTGGAGGTCTGGCCCTGCTTGCAACAAACCCCTTAAGCTAAGAAAACCCATAGTTATCATTTTAAGCAAACTATCACTACGGGTTTTCTTAACTTGGTGGTTGTTATAACTGGCTGCTGTTCTTAATGTTGGAATATAGTATATGCGTGAGTCATATGGACTGCTTTGATGGTGTTTTTTTTCCTATTATACTGTAGCATTGAACTGAGTAGGTGCGTCCAACAGTGAAATCTCCACATCAAATATGTTCCAATTGGCTGTGCATACTGGCACATCTTACGGCAATTTCAGATTCAGTCTGGACAGACAAATTACCTGACGCTGGAATGTGTCTGGTTCTGATCTAGAGTGAATGAGTTCAATAAGCCCAAACTAGCATCTCTGTGTATAATTGCCTGTGGACACGTGGCAAACACAGGTTTGATATCATTTGTAAAGTGTAGCTGGTTAAAGGGGTCATATGATGCGATTTCAATTTTTCCTTTCTCTTTGGAGTGTTACAAGCTCTTGGTGCATAAAGAAGATCTGTAAAGTTGCAAACACTAAAGTCTAAAAACCAAAGAGATATTCTTTATAAAAGTTAAGCGTTAACCACACCCTCCTAAAACGGCTCTCTTTTTAGCAGCATCATATGACCCCTTTAAATGGGTCACAGCTCATATTCTTGACAGCTGCTCTAGTGTGAGTAAGAGGCTCTGTAAGCGTGAGTCAGGCTTCACCTGTGGTATGTCACCAGCAATACTTCACCACTGACCCTTCATTCATCACTTCATTACTGGCAACACTCTGCTGTGGGTGGAAATCACTAATTACTGTAGATCTGAATGGTTTGCTGTGCTGAGCTGTTTATTTCAGAGCTAATTACAAAAGAGGTGTCTTAAAACCTCTTTCACATCGTTTGAGGAATTAAAGATAATATTTTTGTGTGAGTTCAAATGATAACTTTGTGCTGTCCTAAATGTGCTTGTTTAAAATCTGCTTAATGGTTAATCGTCGTTGGTCAAAAGTTATTAGCTTTCAAAAATGCATTTAGCCTACGTTGTTGAGGTCTGAAGCAGAATGTGGAATTACAAACTAAGATTCCTAGATTTCTTAATAGACTAACAAATTTCCCTTTATTTCATAATCTCTTCCAGGTAGCTAAATGATTTCACATTTCTTCCAAGTGTTTTTATGAAATGAGGATTTCAGGAACATTCCTTAAAATGGCATTTAAAGTTCACACTAGGAGTACATTTTGACAGTATCTCAGATTGTCAGGATTCTGGACTGTCTATGTTCTAGTGTTCCCTTATTTGGTCTTGTTCCTGTCCTCGTTTAGTTTAATTAGTCATCCCATACACCTGTGTCTTCCCAATTATCCTGTGTATTTAGCCCCAGTCTCTGCAGTCTGTGTTTGTCAGTTCTTAACGTCATTGTACTACATGTGTCTCCTGGCTGCCCAGCTAACACACGACGTAACAGTTACGTAATGCATTTGTAATTTTTGGAAATTTCATGACTTACCAATAGACAAAGTAACCACAACGTCATATGCACGTAATTCCCTTACCATCCCATTACCAACTCACAACGTCGTCAGTACGTCCTCCTAACGTAACAAGTTAACCAAGAACATTCCAGATACGTACTCTATTCGTAATATATTGGTAATTTAATGACTTACTGGCAACGTAACTGCAGTGTCGTAAGCTCGTACTTTAATTACCATCCCATTACCAACTCACAACGTCATCAGTACGTCCTCCTAACGTAACAAGTTAACCAAGAACGTTCCAGATACGTACTCTATTCGTAATATATTGGTAATTTCATGACTTACTGGCAACGTAACTGCAACGTCGTATGCTCGTAATTTAATTACCATCATATACACGCTTTTTATATGCTCTCTGATTTCCCGAATTTGCTATTTAAAAAGTGTAATTAAACTTCAGACACAAGATTGAAAGTTCTTTTAAGATAAAATGTTTCTTTTCACCAAGTCAGAATATGGACGATTGCTTTTAATAGTGACGTGACGTACAGCGCGCGCGCCTCTCCACAACTGACACACCACGCGTGCTGTATAATGTTGACAAGAAAGGAAAATAAATGTTTCTGAGTTGTGAAACTTTTTATTTCGTAACGAGTTATGAAGATAACGTTGAAATAATGACACAGACCTGGCTACACCATCTCATCCACTTGAATCAGGACAGCGCATTTATCTGAGGCACTTTTACTTCAACTGTGTCTGATAGAAGAATTAGTTTTTCTGAGGTGAGTACAATTTACAATTTATAACAAATAAATAGCTTTATAAAATGTATAAAACAAAGTTCTTGAACTCTGGAAAGACGATAAAAGCCTTTATTATTATTATTATTATTATTATTGTTGTTGTTGTTGTTATGTATAGTACTGGTGTCCGTTGAGAGTTACCATTGCAACTGGGAAGCTGCTGGAGAGGAGAGGACGTGTCTGACATTTCTCTCTGTTTCTCATCAATTATACAAAAAAAAAATTCAA
>NW_015664013.1:340653-360651 GCF_001515625.1 Sinocyclocheilus rhinocerous
TCTCTGTTTCTCATCAATTATACAAAAAAAAAAGTTCAACAACTGCGACAGATTGGTTGAGTAACATTACCCACAGTCTACTTTAAGTACTTTTGTTAATATTTATACCTCTCTGGTTATGGTATCTTTCTTTAATTATCTGAAATGTCTGCTAGCAAATATTACGCTAGCATAGCATATCTGTTTATAATGATGCCGAGCACGGAACGTCTTGAATGCTTTCATTCATATTTCGCTGTACATCCTGTGTTTTTATTATTAATTTGGGTGTATTTTACTGTTTTTTTTTACCAGCACACAACTATTGATCCACGACGTTACCACGATGTCGCAGTTACTAACTGGCAACGTCATAAAGTTACGTTGTGGCGAGGAAACTGGGAATTTCACTTTTCTGGTTGCCACGCCACGACGGAACTTTGGTCACCAGATTATGTTGCAGTTACGTAACAGTCACGTAATTTTGTTAGCTGGGTACCCTGTGTTTCCTCATTTGGATAATTAAAGACTGTTCTGTGTGAAATCCCTCGTTTCCTCATTCCTCACTCCTCACAGTAGGCACCGTGACACAGATTCAGTGTACCCTGTAATAAATCTCACAGTATAAATGATAATATCCACAACATTTCTCTTTCAAAACGTTTTGATTTGTGTAATGTGACACCTTGATGTTATTGTAGCACACCATTATACTTGTCCTTTGGCACAAAAACTTTTTTTTTTTAATCTTTATTTTTTCATAACAGAGTTGAAATAATGAGTTTGAGGTCAAGTGTGACGACTGTAAGAGAAATACATTTCTGTCTGAACCATGTGGTCACAAATAACTTATCAGAGATCAAACTATTATTACCATAAGCGGATATCAAAGTGTGACAGGGTTGAAAAAATAAGTAGGGGCCCACGACACATTTTGCATATTCTCAAGAAAACATTTTAGAAATAAGTAAATATTGAAAAGGTTGATGTTGTTGATTTTTTTAATTAAAGCTATTTAGGTAGTTGTTTACAGGGGTTTCAAAACATGTTTGTCAGCCAAACTGCTTAAGGTACATAAAATATGTTAATATTTAAATAAATATTTGCATGTTCTGCATGGTTGTCTGCTGCCGGTTAAGGTTTGCATGACATGCAAGTAAACAGATGAAATATCTAATCTTCTTTTGCATAGTTTTATTTTAAACATATTTATATAAAGAGAGCTGCACGAATTGGCCCAAAAAAATTATAGTGCCATTATTTTGTCACATATTATTATTGAAGTTTGAACTGTAATATGACATGTCATTTCATGTCTGAGACATCCAGACACAAAGAATGAAGAAATAGATACTTTTAAGGGTTTTCACACTTAGTTTACTCTTTACAAGAACCAACACAACTAACTACAAGTTGCAATGCAATTATTTATGCATTAAATTATTCATATTAACATGTCAAATCCTTTTGGCAGAATATTGATGAAATGCTTCTGTCGACAAAAATGTCAGAAATTCTGCAAGTGTGAATGTAAATGAAGTTCCTAAACTCACAGCGCTTGCAGAGATGCAGTTCATCATCAAGCCGTTCTGAAAACACAGTCTGAAACAGGCAGTGCAACTTAGTGTATGCTTATTTAATTAAATCTTTTATCAGATATATTGCTATTTTAGTTTTATTTAGGCCTACTAATTGTGCAGCCAGCCCATTTGTTTATTTTAATGTTATATATTCAATTGAACAGTTTCCCTGAACAGTTACCTCAAAAAACCCCGTTTGGGAAATACTGGTATAAAGTATTAAAATGTAATGGTAATTACTATTGAATTTGTCTGATATTCTGATGAAAGCAAAAAAGAGAGAGCGAGAGAGAGAGAAAAAAAACTAAATCAAATAAATGTTATTGTAATAATAAGATTAGATTAAAAAAAAATTTATAATAATAATTAAGTAGCATTAATTACACAAGTAGTAAGCCACTGGGAGCCACACAGCAGCTATTGTCCCAGAGCTTCCATTTGTAAAACATCTTAGAGATTATTGAAATGTGTCTCCGATTATCTTCATTTAAACACCTCATCACTGGCCCAGTTCTCTTCCTTTACATCTCCACAGCTGGACTTAAACTAACAACGGCCTCTCCATAGTTTATAATTAAACCCCAAAGTCCCAAGAAAATTCCGGCTAAAGGAATTCAGTTCACAAGGAATGAATAAAACACAAGTGTCAGACCGACTGAAGAATGTCTTATGGCACAATAAAGAGCTGCCAGGACCGGACGCTCAGTCCTCATCGCCCACGTTTCAACCATAATAATGCGACAGAGTGATTTTGTCTTTGCATCCCCCTGTCATACAACAGAGTACATCCCCACCCTCACATCCAGATGTGGTGTCTGGACAGATGGGGCCAGTATAAACAGGCCTGTTAGGTGTCCAGCAGTCCGTGTTGTCTCATTCATGGCTCTCTATCAGACGGCTGGAATCAAGCTCTAAACTCATTTCCTGTCTGAGTCATTGCAGGCCTCAGAGGTCTCACTGTCTCATCCTATGGGCGGCACTGATGCCGCTCCATATCACACTGCACCTCAGATTTGCCTTGATGGACAAGGAGATTTTATATTTGATTGGATTCATTCCATAGAAGGAGATGAGAGATGAAATCCTGATGATAATCTGGATTTAATGGTGTCACTCAGAAATGTTATTATCATTGAGAGCCACTGTATTTAATAGATTAAAAATTGAGGCACAACAAGGTTAGATGGTATCCAGGCAGGTAGAACTGAGGTCCCTCTGAACTTAGTTTTGTGTAGGCAGGCGTATGACTATTGACTTAAAGTCTGGTCCTTTTTGCTGGTTATTCTGGCCAAGGAGTGCCTACTTAGACAGGAAAAGATTATCTTACATATAAATCAACAAACCAACCACAGTTCATTTCTATTTGAGATGTACAGTGCTGGATAGTAACTGATTACATCTAATCTGGATTAAATAATCAGATTCCAAAAATTGTACTTGTACTTGTAATTAGATTGTATTATATTTTAAAATACTCGTAATCAGAGTACAGTTACTTTTGATTGATTACATAAGTACATATTTTGATTACTTTGATTGTTGTTATTTTAAAATGATTTAATTTGACATTTCTATGATTAATTATTAGCTTTTCATTAAATTCGCAAACCTGCTGCGGTTCCTATACAAACCCCAGTTTAGGCAACCTGAATGTAATGTAATTTTGTTTAATGCACTTCACATTGTTAATAACAACGAATAGAATGTGTTTTCTTTCTCTTAGTATTTTTATATAAATATGGTACGAGATTATCGAGTAACACTTCATTTTAAGGACCGATTCTCACTATTAACTAGTTGTTTACTAGCATGCATATTAATAGCATATTGGCTGTTTATTAGTACTTAAAAAGAACATATTAATGTCTTATTCAGCATGAGCATATTTTAGATCCCTTAATCCTACATCATAACAAAACTTAACAACTATCTTACTAACTATTAATAAGCAGCTAATAAGGAGTTTATTGAGGGAAACTAGTGAATATGTGTTCCTCAATCAAAGTTGTTATCGATTATCCTATTTAAATCAATGTGATAAACAAGTTAGGTCAAAAGTAATCTAAAAGTATCAAAAAGTAATCTGATTATATTACTTTGCTAACCCTTGTGGTTTCGTCTACATACTCATTGCAATGCAGTCATCCTCATTGAAATCAACACAGTATTCTCTAAACTCTAATCTGTGGACTAAATCTGAAATCTTATTTACATTTTAAAGGGGTCATATGATGCTATTTTAAAGATCATTATTTGGAATAAACTGATAGATATTTTGATTTTTTTGCCACTAATAAAAATTTGCAGTCTGCTACTTTGTTATCATGACTTTACTTCCTTATGCCCTGAAATTGTTTTAATTTTCCAATCATGTGCAATATGCATCTGAATGAGCATGAATGGAAAGACCGATGTTAAAATGGCATTGGCTGCGTCCGAACACTCTAAAATGCTCCCTTCGGTGGCAGCATTCTAAGGCAAGAAGGCAGCAAGGCACGTCCGAATCCAAATTCTGCTTTACTTCCTGTCTCCGGAGGTACCTTCTTCTGATCGAATTTTGAAGACAGTATAGATGTATCGTTCGCTGCCTTTGATATCCCACAATCCTGTGCGTTCCATTCCGTGACGGTTGAGCTAAAAAATAAAGATGGCGTCTGAAAGTTGTGTTTGGTGGTCAGTTTGTGACATGCTATCAATGTACTAATTCAAGTTAGCAACATGCTAATCATGGTATCAATGTGCTAAAACATGCTAGCAATGTATTAAATAATGCTAACATGTTAAAACATGCTAACATGCCAATCATGCTAATAATATACTAGCAACATGCTAATCATGCTAGAAACATGGGCTGAGTCTGAAAGCTCTAAAATGCTGCCTTCGGAGGCAGCATTTCAAGGCATGAAGGCATCAAGGCACGTCCGAATACAAATTCTGCTTCACTTCCGGTCTCTGGAGGTACCTTCTTCTGATCGAATTTTGAAGGCAGCATAGATGTATCCTTCGCTGCCTTTGATATCCCACAATCCTGTGCGTTCCATTCCATGACGGTTGAGCTAAAAAAATAAAGATGACGTCTGAAAGTAGCATTTGGTGGTCAGTTTGTGTTTAAATGTATGTTTCTGACTAACTTTTTGCACTTTTGATGTTATTTCTAGCGAGAAATCAGTATTATAGTAATTAAATATTCGTTTAGTTATCACAAAAACTTGTTCTATTTTGTTGTAGATAATTAAAGCGTTACGCTGCCTCAGAAGCCTGTCCAAAATCAGTTTCATGAGGTGCCTTCGTGCAAAAA
This sequence comes from Sinocyclocheilus rhinocerous, assembly GCF_001515625.1. Lineage (NCBI taxonomy): Eukaryota > Metazoa > Chordata > Actinopteri > Cypriniformes > Cyprinidae > Sinocyclocheilus > Sinocyclocheilus rhinocerous. The sequence goes on from NW_015664013.1 coordinate 345,511, forward strand.
CGCTGCCTGCAAAGTCATTGCCTCATACTGCAGCGAGGCAGCAAGCCAGCTGCCTAAGTTTTCGGATGCAGCCTTAGATTTAGATAGTTAATTTGTAGGGATGTAACGATTAACCGCGAGCCAGTTGAAAATCGATTAAAATATGTGACGATTCAAATCGGTTGAAATGCCGAACAAATCGTGATTCATTTAGTTGTAGGAGTTTATATGAATGTATGTCTGAGGGGAACTTACTGTCTTTAGCAATAATATGCAAGTGCTATATTAGTATATTATTATTAAGAAATGTGCAGCATTTTGTCCAAGCAATAATAAAAGGACACATTTAATTTATAATTTGTCTTAAATCTCATTTAGTAAAAAAATTAAATAAAATCGTGAATCGAATCGTGAGTTGAGTGAATCGTTACATCCCTATTAATTTGTATTTGTTCTAAAAGAATTACTTGACACAATGTTCAGGAAAATGTTGTCAGCTAGTCCATCTTACTTCCATCAGGTTCACAGTGAAGTGTCTGCTAATCTAATGGCACAACTTGCCTATTTATCGTCCTCATGCAGATTGTGATAGATGCTAGTAGGATGCAGAAATGTGCTGCATGGAAGCTCATGGAGCCGGAGCTGATCATTTATGCAGCTGTACTGAGCTTAAACTTTACTCACATTATTAACCCAGATGCTGCAAAACCAGCACCAGCAATCAAATGCAGGCAAACCACTAATTCAATGAGAAACAGCAAAGAGCCTCTGCCAAAAATACTAATCTAATTTGTGAACGGGAGTATGACACAGGATGAGCTAAAAAATAGGGGCATCGGGATATTTTCTTATCTGCTAAATGAAAAGGAAGCTTTCTTTTTAAAACCATTTTCGAAAAGGACTCAAGATGTCAGCGTGAAATGCAGGCGATGAATAAGGCATTGTGTTTCTTCTGGAGTGAGGTTTTATTGAGTTACGTGTGGAGTGGGTGAATTCAATCAACTTGGAGGTTTTGTTTGTGTTTCATTCTTAAATATAAGAAGCACCTAAAGGAGATACGCACTGCTGTTTTTCAAATGTGCCTTCTGTTTCAAGTGGAGCACTGTGAAAAAAAAAACAACTTCATGGAATATTAATACAGAACAGAGATGCAGATTGTAAAATCAACTTTGCGGCAGGAAAGGGTCAAAAATATATTTAAGGAGTTAGTTGTGTTTGCTAAGTCAAGCATCACTATCACAATTGCTTGTAGTTAAGGTTAGTGATTAAACAAACTCCTAACCCTAAGAACTTCAGCCGTCCCGCACCATTTGTGCTGCAGACATGAATGATATTCCATTTTGTGTGGCTTGTTGTGCTATTACTTTTCTAAAAAGCCAGAACACCCTATAGCAACTTTAGTACAACATGCTATGAAAAGCACAGGACATCAACCCCTCGCAACCACACACAACACCTGTTTTGCACAGGTAAACAACATCTCGTTTAGCATTCATATTTAAGAAAAAATAACATATCAAACTCATGTATCATTTCTCAATGCAGCTGTCAAAATATAATTCTTAGATCTATATCCTCTTCGCTAAAATTTATGCTGAAACTTTTCTTTCTGAACAACGAAAAAAAAAGAGACAGAACACAATAACATGTTTTCTTTGTGTCAGACGACTTTCCCAGACTAATGATCTGTGCAGATTCACATATGGCAATAACAGAGGCTGGAGTATCATCCCCAGAATGAACAAAACTCCAGATCTTTTCATCAGATTTGGCAGATTTAGTGGTTAAGGCTTTTGGACCTGTAAACGGGTTCATTGCTGGTGTGAGCCCCATAAGGGAATGTCCCGTGAGCTAGCGACATTATGCTTTTGATCAAGACACTAACACAAGCTAAATGCTAAATCTGCCCCTGAAGTAAAACAACACACTCTTTATGTACCTGTCCTTACACAAAAACTCCACTCTTCACCACAGTTGTGACCCAGTGTAAGTGAAATTGTTCAAAATGTAATATTAAACACTATCAAATATCCCCCTTTTCCCATCTTACTCAAAAACACAAATATAATACTTACATCATAATATTTCAACATTGTTACTCGCCCATTAAAGGCAGAGTAAGCGATTTCTGGTAGCCAATGTTGATATTTGAAATCACCAAAACAAACACGCCCCTACCCCAAAAGGGTCTTGCCCCTATTTTGATAGCTCTGCCCCACATATACGTACGCAACCCAGGCAACGATTAGTTCTGTGAAACAAAGCAAAACCAATGTTACACCGTGTCTACGGACGTGAGCGGCGCGGCAAGGAAACTGCTGCCGGGTTTTATTTATGACGTGCTGACACAAATTTCAAATGGTTTTCAACAGTCGTTTGATCGCATGCAGAGCATGCCAGAAACTACAGTTTTCTTTAAAATGTTATTTAATGTAGGTCAGTATAATTTAGCTTTTTACAACTTAATTGAACCATAGACAAATGCTAAATTAGCTATACTATAGTATAACATTCATTAAGATAAAACCAAAAACATTTTGTTAGTCAATATTTAGTTTACTATAAATAAAGATGACTTTGAAAAACCTTAATGTTTATTGTTATGTCTTTTTAAAGTATGCATCATATTTTAAGTACTAGCAAAAAAGCAAAACAAAACAAAAAACACCAAAAAATAAATAAACAAACAAAACCCACAATAATTTATGCAGTGAGTAAAGCTAGTCAGCATTTGTTTGTTTGTTTGTTTGTAGTGAGTTCAAGGTGCAGTCCTGTAAACAAACTTAACTTCCCCTTGTTGTCTGACTATAAATAAAGTTTGTGACTCATCATTGAAACCAGCTCAGATTCAGGTGCCACTCCCAATCGAGTGTAAACAGTCCCATTATGTCAAGTTATATTGATGATATCCATAGCAAACAATTGTGTCAGTATGAGTAAATAAAGTAAAGAGATCGCATCACAGGTAACAATAACAAACATAATTTTAACTCCAGTGACTATACACAATAAATGAAGCATGTGTTGGTTCCCCCTGCAAAATTTGACCATATTATGGTATCATTTTTGGGGTGTTTTTTAACGTTTTGCTATAGGGTGTTGTGGGAGGTCGCCAGAGTTGCTGTACCGAAGATGTTGCTATGCAGTTACTATGTTCTACTTTGCTAATGTAGTTGCACAAAGGTGCTGAGTGCTTTTTAGCATGTTACTATGTGATTGCTGGGATGTTTTATGTGGTTGTTGCTAGGGGGGTGCTAAAAATGATACTTCTTTAAACAAAGCACTAAATCTAAATACAAAGCAGATTGTCTTAAAACTTAATAAGCCTGTACTGTCTCCATTTACTGTCTCATGTAACATTTTAACAAACTCAGCTCCACACTTCCTGATGAAACTTGAACTTGGTGAATATATGGGGAGTTTTACCATCAAGCTGAACACTCGTGATGGTTGAATGCACAAGACACTGATGTCGTTTCAGAGCAGAGGTGGCTGAACTGGTTTTACCTGAACAGTTGGTCTGTAGAAGTATGCAAATTATGTGTGTAGTGTGTTTTGAGAGCAGTGGAATAAACGCAGTCTAGCCCACACATCGCGCCTGTTTCTGAATACTTCAGTTTCCCTGGGGAAATCATTCTTCTGACAGTTTCCAATGTGGTCCGCTTTGAGAAATGACTACTGTGCCGCATAAAGAACAAATGATATGGGAAGAGAGTGATGGTACGTACTGCATATACTGTGAGATTTAAGACGTTGCGCTGTGTGCTTACTATGATAGAGAACTACATGTTTTTTGTAAGTGTGGAAATGTCCTGTATCCATACACTCTCACAATTGCGATTTTATATCTCACTTATATCACGCAATTCTGAGAAAAAAAAAAAAAAAGTCAGAATTTTGAGATAAAAAGTCTCAATGAGTCATGACCTTTTTAAAAATGTTTATTTAGTGGCAGAAACAGGCTTCCATAATTGCCAGGGTGTCTCTGTGTGGTTGCTAGGGTGTTCTGGGTTGCCACTAGATGTTATTATTATTATAAATATTATCATTAAATATAATATAAAACAATAAAAATAGAACTATTATAATAACACTATTGTAAAATAATATAAAAAAATCAAGTATTGAATAAATTGTACAGTTCCACTAAAATCACAATACCACGCCAAGTCAATTTTTTATTATTATTTATTTATTTTTATTTTTTTGTATAGCACTTTCCACAATACACATAGTTTCAAAGCAGCTTTACAGAAGATCGCGATGTTAATATTATAATATATTAATATATAAATGCTTTATAGTTGCATTTAGCAGATTAGAGCCGGGCAGTAATTTAGTTGTGCTATGATAATCAAACAATCAAACAATTGAGATTTGCTATCTATTGCCATACGTGACTGAATGTATGCTGATAAAGAAGGACATACTTATATATCCCAAAAGATTTTTTAAAGCGTTATGCAATAATATAGTTCACTTTTTGCAACAATATAAACATTCACAAACCCGAGATTGGCTATATATAACTATGTGAGTGTACTGTATGCAGGTCAGGAATGGTGTATTATTATGTATCCAACTTTTAATATCACTAGGCAATAATATAGCCAAGCAGTTGCCTTGACTCTAAATTTCTTCATTTTCAAACGTTAAACCATCAAACTTTTATTTATAAAACCACAGGGAATTGTTACAGTTTTTCCTTTTTTTGGCAACAGGTTTATAAACGTTTCTCAATACAAATCTAGTGAAAAGGGTGCTGTTACAGTACAGTGATGCTGGCCTCATTAAACTCCAATAATAAATGCAGGTTTTAATGATGCACTGGCTGTATTGGGCTTAAACTGACGTATATGATTGTATTTAAATTCACACACTTGACATGCCAATGTCACAATTAAGAAAGCACATTTTTTGCCACGCAAGTTTCCTTTTCCCCTTGTTGGGTTATAGGTCATGTTTAATGCATTAGAGCCACAGTGATATCAAATTACCCCGTGCTTCCTGTGTGTGCTCTCACTAACACACAGTGGGGGTTTGTCACTGAGTGCAATAGGCCAACAACCGAAGACATTTGCCTCTTTTATTCCAGCATGGGAATTCTCTCAGATGATGTAGGATTTCTGTGCTGTAGACGTAGGTTTGCCTGTGGGGGATCACTCAATAAATGCTGCTTTATGCACGCTGACAAAGAGAACCCAGAAACCATTGTGTGCAGCCAGGACTTGGTTAGTGTCATAATTTTTGTCTTTATGGAAAACATTCATTGTTTCCATGAACCCTTGTTTTCGGAGTTCGCCGTAGTCACCCCTCTATAGATGTCCCAGGCCATCAGAAAGCTTTGAAATAAATGTTCAGTATCTTTTCATGTTTTTTTGGCCTAGAAAGGGTTTTAGCAATTGGCAACTGAATGTGAAGGGAAAATGGGAGATGAAATTCAAAGCAGCTTAGTGGAGTGATGCAGATGGGATTTCTCTTCCCAAGCAATGGGTACAGGAAGCTGGCAGAGAGCAGGCGAGCGCTACAATCTGCTCCAGCAGAAATACTGAAGTGACCTACTTCCTCTGGCTGCTGAATGAATCTCAACCATCTTCATGCAGAATCTGAGGAGCCTGATGGTGAACTCAAACACTGCTGGTGTTCGCGTTTACACATTTTTTGGTTTTAATACTTTTTGTCCAATATCGTTGTGTCATATTCATTTATTTTTAGTCCATTGTACACAGGCCTGAATGGCATATTACTGTAGTTGACAATAATGCACAAAACAGTGCACATGAAAATCAGCAGTGTTGGGGAAAGTTACTTTTAAAAGTAATGCATTACAATATTGCGTTACAAGAGTATCTTAGCTTCTTATTTCTTAGTTATTAATTTTCAGTGTTTCAGAGACTTTAAGATAAAGCATTACTACATTTAGCACTTTACAACATAATGCATTATATGAAGTATTGATGCTGTCAGTTACACATACTGACTGCTACATAACTTAGTTCACGTTTACCTGTGCTTTCACTTCATTGCAGATGAAGTGGATATATTTGATTAATTTCATATGTGTTGTATGCATTTGAGCATTGTTGGGGGTAACTCATTACAAGTAACACGGGTTACATAATCGGATTACTTTTTTCAAGTAACTAGAAAAGTAACACTTTTAAATTTACAAGAAAATATCTGAGTTACTTTTTCATACAAGTAAACCCAGTTACTTTGATTTCCCATTTATTCACTGACACCTTGAAATTGGGAGGCTTATTAGTTTCACTTTTAGTGTGAAAGGGCCTTTGCAACAACATGGCTGTTGTTATTTCTTTCTCTCAGTCTTGACGGCACACACATAGACCATTCATGGACTACCTGATGTCTTTTGAACACTTAAATGTTGCTGAAATTGCGACCACCTATTTGTTTGGCTAGTACTATACAAATTCCCGATGACCTACTACTTCCGCCGTGATTCTGTAGTGCAAATCCAAAGGACAATTCATTAACAGTCGTGAATGGCAGGGAAGTAACATGAAAATGCCAACATGCTGGTTGTAGTCCATTCTTATTGCATTTATACTACACTCATACAACCACATAGACCATTCATGGACTACCTGATGTCTTTTGAACACTTAAATGACAAGATGTTGCTGAAATTGCGACCACCTATTTGTTTGGCTAGTACTATACAAATTCCCGATGACCTACTACTTCCGCCGTGATTCTGTAGTGCAAATCCAAAGGACAATTCATTAACAGTCGTGAATGGCAGGGAAGTAACATGAAAATGCCAACATGCTGGTTGTAGTCCATTCTTATTGCATTTATACTACACTCATACAATACAGAACATATTTTTTAACAAACACATTAAAATGTAGTAGCTACTCTGACAGTGTGCGAAGTCAGACACAGACTACAATGAATGCTTCTGAACTAGTCTCTGGGTTTTACAAAGTTTTTGAGGTTCATGACCTCATATCTTTGAAAACAAATGGGAATATGCAGGTGTTCTCAAGGTTATACAGTTTTTTTTACAATAATTTTTGCACTAATAACAGAACCTTCATGTCATTTTTCAAAACTCTAGACACATAATTCACAACCGAGGATCGCTCAGAAAAACGCTTAACACTTTTTCCAAATGCAAATTCCAAATCACCGGTTCAAAATGACACAACTTAACATCAAATTATTACTATTTCAAAATGCAACTCACACATTACATCTGCATTGAGTGTCTATTCATTTCATTACAATGGTCTAACTATCAATTGATACAACTGCTCAAAATGCTACATAACTGTTGCATTACTCTTGAAGCATAGTTTTTATGGAAAATTATTAAGAATATTAAATGTTTAGATTATGAAAGTGAAGCAACTGAGGACTGAGTATGTTCAGGTATGATCAGTTTCAAGATGCCTGTTGTTGGGAGAAAAAAAATCCCCAAAAATTCTATATCATTGTTATCAGTATTTGTTTTTTCCTACAATAAATGTCTTTTTAGAGGGTGATAGAGCTGGAAGCTGATGAAAACCATTAATATTTTTGAAAAAGGTAGGCTTTAACCTGGCCATGACATGGAGGAGAGGTTGAGAGCGGCCCAGAATGATGTTCGCTGGGGGGCCCGACCACCCCCCACTGAATGTGATTTTGAGGGGACCCCATAGCAAAATCAGTGCAATGGCCCCAGAATTCCTAGCGACGGCACTGAGAGCAATCATGGTTTCAGGCCCATCCACAGTTTATTACCTTGTATTTACCCCATACTCCCCTTTGCTTACTGTAGCCCGACTGAGGAATATTTATCCACATGGAGGTGGAAGGTTCACAATTATAGGCACCCTCACAAACAAGCCCCTCTTCTCCAGGCCATAAATGCAATGCAATGATATCACAGGAGGAGACTAATGTCAGGCCTGTATTGGCCATGCCAGAAGATACAGATTTTCCAAGATATTTAGCTAATGAAAACATCCATTATGAGTATTTGTTTTTTCCTACAATAAATGTCTTTTTAGAGGGTGATAGAGCTGGAAGCTGATGAAAACCATTCATATTTTTGGGTGAGGCAGGCTTTAACATGGAGGAGAGGTTGAGAGCGGCCCAGAATGATGTTCGCTGGGGGGCCCGACCACCCCCCACTGAATGTGATTTTGAGGGGACCCCATAGCAAAATCAGTGCAATGGCCCCAGAATTCCTAGCGACGGCACTGAGAGCAATCATGGTTTCAGGCCCATCCACAGTTTATTACCTTGTATTTACCCCATACTCCCCTTTGCTTACTGTAGCCCGACTGAGGAATATTTATCCACATGGAGGTGGAAGGTTCACAATTATAGGCACCCTCACAAACAAGCCCCTCTTCTCCAGGCCATAAATGCAATGCAATGATATCACAGGAGGAGACTAATGTCAGGCCTGTATTGGCCATGCCAGAAGACACAGATTTTCCAAGATATTTAGCTAATGAAAACATCCATTATGATGTGGATAAAAACCTGTGACCAAATCCACAAGCAGTGAGGAACAATCCAGTTGACATTTTACTGTAGGCCTACTGTAGTTTTTTCTTATCTTTGTTTCTTATCTAATTTTTTCTAATTTAAAGTTTTTTGAAAAAACTGTTGTGAGTTGATTGTTTCATTAATAATTTTCTAATTTTGTAATGATTCAAGTGTCTGTACTTTTCTCTCTAGTCTATTACAATGGTGTATGAATGTGTAGAACCATAATGAAAGCTGCATCATGTGTTTTCAACAACTATATTTAATGATTGTACTAAAAACTACACAGTGAAACTATGGGTATCTTGTGTGTGGCTGATCTAAAGTAATGATCCTATGATATTCCATAATAAATGAGTTTTTTGAGCCAATGCTTCTGCAAATTCAAGGCTTCTTTAAAGATATGAGCGCAATATGCAAAGTTTTGAACATTGGACAGCCTGTGTTAAAAATAATGACTGTTTTGAGTTTTGTGTCTAGAGTTTTGAAAAATTACATGAAGGTTCTGTTATTAGTGCAAGAATGATTGTAAAAAACTGTAAAATGGTAAATGTTGTTGGTCACTTTACATGTCAGTTTGTGTCAAAGTGGGAGGTTTTTGGCAGGGGCTCTAGCAACTATTATCATTTAGTAAACCAACTAAGTTTGTCTCACACTTTGAGAGATAATCATACTTTAAAAGTTTTTTTTTGTATGGAGCCCTGCACATGGCATGCAGGAAAAAAATTGTAGGCTAAATCGTGTGCACGAATTACTATTTCGTTCCCTCGATTTATAAATTGTGCACACGATTTACTAATTCGTTCCCTCGATTTATAAATTGTGCGCATGATTTACTAATTCGTTCCCTCGATTTATAAATTGTGCGCATGATTTACTAATTCGTTCCCTCGATTTATAAATTGTGCGCATGATTTACTAATTCGTTCCCTCGATTTATAAATTGTGCGCATGATTTACTAATTCGTTCCCTCGATTTATAAATTGTGCGCACAATTTACTAATTCGTTCCCTCAATTTGTGCACGATTTAGCAAATCGAGGGAATGAAATAGTAATCGTGTGCACGTTTTAGTACATCGGGGGAACGAATTAGTAAATCGTGCGCACGATTTATTTATTTTTTCTTGCATGTCAAGTTTTGCATTGTCATAGTGTGAAAAACCAAATACAACACAGAACAACCACTTTAAGACCGAGCAGAAGCCTCTGTCAATGGCAACATCTGCAGTGGGCTAAAAGAATCAAAGTCCCTTTCAAAGAAAGTCTGTTCACTCGGCAGCCATATTTGCAACGCCTCCAGACAGCTATTTCAGGCATCCAAAACCACACACTATCTGCTTGAATGGGGAAATCTGGATTAAATTAAATGACATATTTCAGATCAGCAACAATATGTGACATGAACTGCCCCATAAACATTTCTTATGCTCACACAGCATTAAAAAAGCTTATATTTCAGGCTGAATCAGCCAATGCGCATTTGCAGTCCTAACATCCGTCTCGGGGCACTCACAGTTTTTATGCTCCTAACAGCAGCTGCAGTGACGCGATGACTTTACCAATTGGCGATCGGCTCTTTTATTTAGAGGACGGGAATTATTCCACCTTATTGAATTTTGTGTTTCTCCCATTCATAAGTAATGTGAGTGCACCGTCTTTGTTTATCTAAAGCCTTTTAAAGAATGCAGAAGCTGTTAGCTGAATTTGACTTCCCTACCCAATGAAGCTTTAGAACAGGGCCGGGTCAACTCTGGCTCTCAAAATTCACTTTTCTGCTGAGTTTAGCTCCAAACTCGATCAAACTCTCCTGCCTGTAACTTTCTAGTAATCCTGCAAACCTTGATTAGCTCGTTCAGGTGTGTTTGATTAGGTTTGGAGCAGAAATCTGCAGGAAAGTGGATCTCGAAGGAGCCTGCTGTTGAGTGTGCCTCCCCTCACTTTTCAGATTGTTCATACAACCTTGGCTCTTTTTATGCCAATACTCATCAGAAGTCTGAGAAGAATATTTATGGAGGATCTCTCATTTTATAGCTGAGAAATTTTTCCAATAATTTATACAGAGTCTGGAGATAGTATGACTGGAGTTTGAATGCTGAGGGAAACATCTTACCCACGTTATTGCCGATTTTAATATTTTATGCTCTGCTGCCCTTCAATGTTAAGACGACGAGTGCTCATATAAACACACGTTTACAGCTGTCCTACCCTTGTGTTTTGTTACAGTCCCTGAAGATCTGCCCTTAGAGGAGAGAGACGAGCTGTCCAACATACGGCGCAGGAAAAAAGAACTGCTTGATGATATTGAGGTGAGAATGTAGCTGAAAAGAAAGAAAATTGGTTAATAGAATTAATAAAATATAATTGATTTAATAAAAAATAATACAACTTTTAATAAAAAAAATAAAAAAATGTATTACAAAAATTGAAAAGATTATTTGTAAAAATTAATTTGTATTTTTAAAAGAAAATATATTATTCTTAATGTATTATTAATGTATAAGTGAGCAGGTATTGCAATCTGCACATAACCTCTATTTGTCTTCATCAAATGCAGCATAAAAAGTACTTTGTTTGGTCTTCTTTTGTAAAATAGCTTTTGAACATTTGAATATGCATTTGGCAGGCAGTTTCATCCAAAGTAACTTACACTGTATTCAAGTTCCACATTTGTTGGTGGGAATCAAACCCATTATCTTGGTGGTGTTAGCAGAATGGTGCACTATTTGGGTTATAGGAGTATCATATAGAGTTTTCTGTTTGATGTGAGCCTCTGTTTTACAGCGGCTGAAGTTTGAGATCGCTGAAGTGATGACAGAAATCGAGCAGCTCACGTGTGTGGGTGAGAGGTGAGTTATGAGAGATTGAAATGTTTCCTTTTCATTACAGGCCAACTGAAGCTCATTTAGATTTGCACCTGTCTCTCTTTTGTCTGAGTGTCCGCACTGATCTGTCCTCTTCTAAACATTCATTCAGCGCTCTATTCAGAATGTGTCGCCTGGTTGATAGGTCATCACTGCTCACACACCGGAGGAGAGGACATGTGCTTATGTCTTTTATTGTGCTTACAGGAAGATGGATTGACTCAGTGTGAGGAAATGGATGTTGAATATCCAGCATTTAATAACCCAAAGTGTTTAGAGTTTAGTTTTTAGTTTCATGTCATACGGAATAAATTTTTTGTTGTTGTTGATTTTATGAGATAAAAAGTGATGAAAGGTGATGAGTACATTTAAACACACACCAATGTTTATGACATTGATGCTTACTGAGTGTTCACAAACTTAGATAATATAGGATAGATGCTGTTAGGTAAGTGTATATTCTTTAACACTATTGGCTGGATTTATGAAATATTCTTAAAAATACAGTTCATCTTAACTGCTATTTTCTTTTGTTTTAAAAATTTAAATATTGTTCCTAAGACAAACCATTTTCACTCTAAAGAAAGACATAGCCTTTGAAGTGTTTTCCATTGAGTTGATTGAGTTGTTCTTGTGAGACTTCGGCAAGAAACTATGGAAGCCCGTTAAAAATAAAAAATAAAAAAGGTAATTGCGACTTTTTATCGCACAATTCGGACTTTTTTTCTTATAATTGCGATATATAAACTCGCAATTGCGAGTTAAAAAGTCATAATTGTTAGATATAAACTCGCAATTCTGAGAAATAAAGTCAGAACTGCGAGATATAAACTCACAATTCTGAGAACATACCAATCTTTTTCCTCCCCTCAAAATTGGACTTTAACTCGCAATTGCGAGTTTATATCACGCAATTCTGACTTTATAACTCGCAATTGCGGAAAAAAAAGTCAAAATTGTGAGAAAAAAAGTCAGAATTGCGAGATATAAACTCGCAATTGTGAGAAAAAAAAGTCAGAATTGCGAGTTTTTATCTCGCAATTCTGACTTTATAACTCACAGTTGCGACTTAATGTCTCGCAATTGCGAGTTTGTATCACGCAATTATAAGAAAAAAAGTCAGAATTGTGAGATAAAAAGTCGTAATAAGCTTTTTTATTTTTTATTCAGTGGCGGAAACGGGCTTCCATAAGAAACACCCTACAGTCAGAAAAAAAGGTTCTTAAGGAAATATTTGATAATTTCTCAAGAATTTATCTTACGAAATGTCTTAACTTCTTTTTTAAGAAGTGTTTTGTGAATCCAGCCCAAGAAGAATGATAAGAGTTAAAATGGTAACGGTATGTAAAAAAAATGATGTTGTGTAGCACCTGCAGCTCTGCAGATCTTTGTGAAGGATGCAACATTCGATACTAACGGCTGAGGTTTGTTTCTAGCAATATAACGGATCATTTCAGCCTAATCGTGAGCAGCTGATTTTAGTGCAGATTGTTTAATGAATATGTCACAATGTGACAGAACTTTGCAAAGAGGCTCTTATTGAGGAATGCAGCAGTTGAAACTATATTTGACACTACTGCAAACCCACAACACCTGAGTAGACCCATAGGATTATTTACACATTTTCCGCACCAGTTTTTAGGAAAATCTGCGGAATGCAATAAGCATGTAAAACTGTGCTAAACAGAGCTAGGAGTACTACACTCTTATTGGTAGTTAACATTTTGGAATATTTATTAAATAAAGATGTTAAGTGTGAGGGATATGGTGATTTTTTTTATCGATGGCCATTATGTGAGAAACATGACAAAATATTTAAGATTAACATCATAATTATAAGTGGACCTCACTGGGAAATTAAAATAAGAGAAATATATATCAAGATAAGGCTCATAAATCAACAACTTGTGACCATAAGCAGGACTGTTTTAAAAGTGTTTAGCCACCTTAGAGTGTTTTTAGTGTTGCACTTTGTTTAAAGTTGTACTTTGTATCTACAGGCAAATCATACAAAAGGTTCTTTGTCTGCCTTCATTCTTATTAGGGGATATTTGTTAAGACATATTTACTTCCATTTGCAGCAAAACAACACAGAGAAACAAACAAATTGCAATGGGAAGAAAGAAATTCAACATGGACCCCAAAAAAGTAAGCTTCATTTTTATTATCTATTTTGTGATGACCCAGATACTTGACAATCTTCACAGACCTTAAATTCTCATTAGTTTCTAAGGATTTTAATGTTTTTAAAGCCTTTAACCTTTTCTTTATAGTATTTGTACCGAGTGATCAACATAGTGACATTTTCATCCCTGACATACTGTATTACATTTGGATATTTTCCACATAATTTTCCTGACATTTATAGGGTTGATCCTAAAATCCTTTTCTCAACTCAGATTAATCTCTTATGCAATGCCAAAATACTCATTACTGTAATATAAAAGAAACTGTAAACTAATTAAATTGTAAAGTATTTATACATAATGATAATATTTATGGTACTGCCATTCTGATCTGGAAAAAATAAATGAATAACCAAATAAAATAAAAGTTTGATTTAGGGTAAATGTGACCTGGACTTATTGAGATTCACTCACAAATAATTTTATGATGGTTTTGCTGTCTCCACACAGGCAGTTTCTCTGGAGTTTCAGACTTCCTGGTGAGGCCCAGAAGATCGACAGAATGATGGAAGCGTTTGCATCCCGGTACTGCCAGTGCAACCCCGGAGTCTTTCAGTCCACAGGTCAGACATGTGCAAAATAGATGACAGATTAAGAATGTTCCTTTAATCGTTTTATGACACTGAAATGAATGGTTGGTTTGATGGCGGTATTGATATGTCTGTGCATGTTATTGCTCTCTGCTGGGCTGTTAGTGCCACACAGACAGACTCACATGTTAAGCGCTTTGTCATCTGGCAGGCGGGCTGAGTTTAATGCTGATCTGAATACTGGCAGAGCAGACACTTGTTTAATGTCACTTGTTAAAGTTAAGAGCTCATGTCATGATGTGTTTGGAGAGTAAACGGTGACTTTGGTGTACTGAAGCTGTAAGAGAACAGCTCAGTCTGGCAGTGAAATCCCACCCACCCATATTCTCACCACACTAGTGACTCACACCCACGCTCATGTCAGGGTTTGGCTCTAAAGTAAAGCTCTAAACAAATTGCAATGGGAAGAAAGAAATTCAACATGGTCCCCAAAAAAGTAAGCTTCATTTTTATTATCTATTCTGTGATGACCCAGATATCCCACCCACCCATATTCTCACCACACTAGTGACTCACACCCTCACTTTAGAGTTTACTTTAGAGCCAAAGCCAGAGCCATGTCAGGGTTTGGCTCTAAAGTAAACTTTAATACTAAGATTTTCTTTTTCTTTAATAGCACAAATGTTCAAAATGTTAGGGTAAAAGAAGATTTAAAGGTTTATTTATGCTAATTTTCTCTATGACAAGTCTTTAAATTTAAAATAACAGTTTTCTATTTTAATATATTTTAATTTTGTTTTTTTCCCGTGATGGCAAAGCTGAATTTTTCTGCATTATTACTCCAGTCTGCAGTGTCACGTGATCCTTCAGAAATCATTCTAAAATGCGAATTAGTTGCTCAGTTATTAACATTTCTTACTATCAATGTTGAAAATGTACTCTGTTACAAACGTAACCTCGGTTCCCTGAGATACGGGAACGAGTACTGCGTCTGCTAAGACGCTATGGGAAAAAGTCCTTTTTTATCCTGAACTGAAGCCTTTTTCAATAACGCAGTGTAACTGCACGGCCATTGGTT
>NW_015664013.1:360661-371025 GCF_001515625.1 Sinocyclocheilus rhinocerous
ATCCCACCCACCCATATTCTCACCACACTAGTGACTCACACCCTCACTTTAGAGTTTACTTTAGAGCCAAAGCCAGAGCCATGTCAGGGTTTGGCTCTAAAGTAAAGCTCTAAACAAATTGCAATGGGAAGAAAGAAATTCAACATGGTCCCCAAAAAAGTAAGCTTCATTTTTATTATCTATTCTGTGATGACCCAGATATCCCACCCACCCATATTCTCACCACACTAGTGACTCACACCCTCACTTTAGAGTTTACTTTAGAGCCAAAACCAGAGCCATGTCAGGGTTTGGCTCTAAAGTAAACTTTAATACTAAGATTTTTTTTTTCTTTAATAGCACAAATGTTCAAAATGTTAGGGTAAAAGAAGATTTAAAGGTTTATTTATGCTAATTTTCTCTATGACAAGTCTTTAAATTTAAAATAACAGTTTTCTATTTTAATATATTTTAATTTTGTTTTTTTCCCGTGATGGCAAAGCTGAATTTTTCTGCATTATTACTCCAGTCTGCAGTGTCACGTGATCCTTCAGAAATCATTCTAAAATGCGAATTAGTTGCTCAGTTATTAACATTTCTTATTATCAATGTTGAAAATGTACTCTGTTACAAACGTAACCCCGGTTCCCTGAGATACGGGAACGAGTACTGCGTCTGCTAAGACGCTATGGGAAAAAGTCCTTTTTTCTCCTAAACTGAAGCCTTTTTTAATAACGCAGTGTAACTGCATGGCCATTGGTTCGTGCAGTATACTTTAAAAAAATTAACCAATGGCTCGGCAGCAGTGCTGCACTAACCCTCAGAATTAAGGGTTAAGGGCCCTCAGAACAGTGGGCAGGTCCCACATAGGGACAGTGAGGGGACGGGGTGGATTCAGCCTCCTAGCCCCCCTCAGAAAACGGACAACAAGGTTGTTCCTGCCCACCGACTGGCCTGCTACAGGGGCATGAGAAGCCATTATAGCTGCTACATAGACCTTTAGCGTGGATGGGAAGCGCCCCTTATCAAACAGCTCCTGCAGAAAGGACAATATCACCGATACGTCACAGACTGACGGATCCTCACCGCGGGTTGAGCACCAGGCGGAGAACACCGACCATTTGAGGGTGTAGAGGCATCTTGTAGACAGAACTCTAGCCTGAGAAATGGTGTTTAGAACACACTCTGGGAGGCTTGCAGGCTCCCGTCGAGTGGCCAAAGATGTAGAGCCCACAGCTCAGGCTGGGGGTGCCATATCATCCTGTTCGCCTGAGAGAGGAGATCCCGCCTCAGGGGAATGGGCCATGGGGCTGCTACGAGCAGCTGCGACAGCTCTGACAACCAATGCTAGTTTCTCCAGAGCGGGGCCACCAGGAGAACCTTGCATTCTTGTTCCCTGATTTGTCTGATTACCTGTGGGATCAGAGCGATCAGGGGAAAAGCTCAGAAAAGGAGGTTGGGCCAATCGTGGGCCAACGCGTCCTTGTCCTTGGAATAATAGATTGAGAGTTGTCTTTTGAGGCGAAGAGGTCCACTTCCACCTTGCCAAAAACCTTCCAAACTTTTTGAACCATCCGCGGATGAAGCATCCACTCTTCTGAGGGGACTTTACTTCGTGACAACATGTCCGCTCCTTGGTTCAGTTTGCCCGGAACGTGCATTGCTCTCAGCGAGCGCAAGTTGAGCTGAGCCCATTCCAGGAGATGCTCTACTGCTCTCCGAGCAGACCAGAACTTGGTGTCCCCTCAGGTCGGGTAGAAAGGTTTGACAGGCCAGACATACGGCCAGCATTTCGAGGCAGTTGATGTGAAGACCGTCCTCTACCTTGATAAGCAGGCGTCCGTGACGCCACGCATGGGATGGAACCCGCGATTTCAGCCAGTACTGAAGGGGACGCATACGAAGCAGGCCCAACTTTAGCACTGGAGACGCTGCGGCCAAAAGGCCCAGCATCTTTTGAAATGCCTTGAGGGTGCGAGAGGTACCAGCCTTGAAGGGTAAATACACTTCGAGAAAGTGCGTGGAGCCGGGAACAGTCCAAAGGGAAGGACCGTGTATTGATAAGCCACTCCCTCGAAGGCGAATCTCAAGAATCGCCTGTGGTGGGGGGCTATCTGGATGTGAAAGTAAGCATCTTTCAGATCCAGCGAAAAGAACCAGTCCCCTGGGCATACTTGCAAGAGGATCTGTTTCAATGTAATCATTCTGAATGACCGTCTTATGAGGGCGCGATTCAGGTGCCTGAGATTGAAGATGGGCCTTAGGCCGCCATCCTTTTTGAGGATGAGGAAGTAGCGGCTTTAGAAGCCTGACTCATCCTGAGCTGGCGGAACCGTCTCTACAGCTCCTTCTGCCAGTGAATTCATCACCTCAGAGCGCAGGACATGAGTGTCCGTGCTCTGCACTAAGGTGGGAACCACGCCGCTGCATCATGGGGGTCTTCGAGCAAATTGAAGTGTATAACCTCGTTTTATTATCCCCAAAACCCAGTCTGACACTCCAGGGATGGCCTGCCAGGCCTCAGTCCGTGTGACAAGGGGTTGGATTGGTTCGAGTAGTAGGCCGCCTTGTGGGGACCCGACACTCATGATAAGTGGAAGAGGAAATTTGCCCGCTTTTGAATTTTTTAAATGTTTTTTCACTATAACAGCGGCTGGTTGTGTGGGTGCTATTTGGATGGGCCCAGTGCTCACAACCGCAATTACAACAAACATACTGCCATCAGCACCCGGATTTTGCATCATGGGGGTCTTCGAGCAAATTGAAGTGTATAACCTCGTTTTATTATCCCCAAAACCCAGTCTGACACTCCAGGGATGGCCTGCCAGGCCTCGGTCCGTGTGACAAGGGGTTGGATTGGTTCGAGTAGTAGGCCGCCTTGTGGGGACCCGACACTCATGATAAGAGGAAGAGGAAATTTGCCCGCTTTTGAATTTTTTAAATGTTTTTTCACTATAACAGCGGCTGGTTGTGTGGGTGCTATTTGGATGGGCCCAGTGCTCACAACCGCAATTACAACAAACATACTGCCATCAGCACCCGGATTTGAACGGGGGTGCTTGGAGGCATAAGAGAGGCTGTAATGCTTTGCTGGACTCAAAGCATTACAAATGCTTGTGCGGCCTCAGCGTGGGCATGGCCCAGACGCGTCCAACCCTGAAGCTGTCAGCGATAGTAATCACTAGTGACAGCATTCTCTTTAAATCCGCCTGAAAGGATCAAACCACTCGTTAGAAGAGGGGCACTTTAGATCCTTACATGTAAACACACCGGCAGATCAAAGGTGCTGCATGCATTCACTCAGGTAGCAGACGAGGAGAGGGGCGGGGCTTCATTGAAGGCGAACTGTGCACAAAGCAGAGTGAGACACAAACTTTCGTAATGAGAGCTGTCTGTCTTAGTGAGCGCAGCCTCAGCGGGGGCGCGGCCCGAGCGGTGCACTCAGATTGAAGCTGTCAGCGATATTGTAAATCACAGTTGACAGCATTCTGCTCCGATCTGCTTTGAAGGATTAAGCCGCTCGACAAACGAGATGCGCTAATCCTCAGTGTAAACACACTGGCTGATCAAAGCGCTGCATGGAGAGTGAAACACGGGGCTGCGCCTGCGTGAAAATCACCCAAGCCTGATCGCTCAGCCCCGCGAGTTTAAAGTTTATTTCTCCGAGGTGACTGGGAGAAGAGAAATATGAGAGCAGGGGAGGCAGGGCCTCCTTAGCGCAGCATTCTACTCCGATCCGCCTAGAAGGATTGAGCCGCTCAATGTAATGAGGGGCGCTAATCCTCACGTGTTAACACACGCTGGCAGATCAAAGTGAGCACGCGGGATGTGTGACAGCGTGAAAATCACTCAAGCCTGATCGCTCAGCCCCGCGAATTTAAACTTTCTTTCTCCGAGGTGACCGGGAGAAGAGAAACATGAGAGTGGGGGAGGCGGGGCCGCCTTCGTAGAAGGGGATCCGCGAGCGAATCAGGGACAGACTCTGGCTTTCGGTGAAAGCAGCCTGTCTGTGTGAGCACAGCTTCAACGACGCACACACAGCAAAGCTGTCAGCGATAAGAGGTGACAGCTTTCTACTCTGATCCGCCTAAGAGGATAAAGCCGCTCGAATCAACGAGGGGCACTGATTCTCACGTGTAAACACACCGGCGGATCAGAGTGCTGCGGGGAGAGCGAGCACGCGGCTCTGTGCCGGCGTGGGATCACTCAAACCTGGTTTCTCAGCTCCGTATCTCTGTTGTTCCTTTCTCCGAGCTTTGCTGAGAGAGGAGAAACGGGAGAGCGGAGCTGCCATCACAGAAGGCGGACCGCGAGCAGAGAAGAGCGAGCCTCATGCTCTCAGTGAAGGCATTCCGTCTCCGTGCACTGTGTGGGTGTTCCCCAGACAAGAGACGCACCCACTGCCCTTCCCTACTCTCGCAGTGCGACATTTGCAACAACGTCTCAAGAAATAAGCTCTTTAGAAATTTACTATTTTAGAACTCACCGGATAGCAGCAGGGGACGAGCTGAGAGCTGCAGATGCTGAAAGCGGCTCGGGCTGGAAGCGCAGAGCAAGATCAGCAGAGCGGCGCAGGTTTCTGAATCAGCTTTTGTCCGCAGCGAGGCATGTCAACGGCTAGCGGCTTCCAGTGTTGTAGAACAGCGAAGAGATGATCGTCATCGCTGAAGGAGAATTAATCTGAATCCTATGGCGAAGCGGGTGCTTATATAGCCAGATGGCCCCGCCCATTCTGGCGGGCTTAGGCGGGCTTCGTGGCCATAGGTTCATGCAGCACTGCTGCCGAGCCATTGGCTGGTTTTAAAGTATACTGCACGAACCAATGGCTGTGCAGTTACACTGTGTTATTTAAAAAGTCTTCAGTTTAGGAGAAAAAAGGTATTTTTCCCATAGCATCTTAGCAGACGCAGTACGAGTGAAGTATCGGTAGGGAACAGTTTTTGCTGCTTAATATTTCTGTGGAAACTGTGATACACTAGCATTCAAAAGTTTGGAGTGAGTAAGAGTTTTTTATTTAAATGAAAAAAGAAAAATATTTTTATTCAGCAAGGATGCATTACCCCTTAACTGTCACCATCCCACCTGTGGGACGCTTGGCACTCTTTTATTTTGTTGTCCTTTTTCTCTATCAAATATTTTATCATCATCGCGGGATGTGTGACAGCGTGAAAATCACTCAAGCCTGATCGCTCAGCCCCGCGAATTTAAACTTTCTTTCTCCGAGGTGACCGGGAGAAGAGAAACATGAGAGTGGGGGAGGCGGGGCCGCCTTCGTAGAAGGGGATCCGCGAGCGAATCAGGGACAGACTCTGGCTTTCGGTGAAAGCAGCCTGTCTGTGTGAGCACAGCTTCAACGACGCACACACAGCAAAGCTGTCAGCGATAAGAGGTGACAGCTTTCTACTCTGATCCGCCTAAGAGGATAAAGCCGCTCGAATCAACGAGGGGCACTGATTCTCACGTGTAAACACACCGGCGGATCAGAGTGCTGCGGGGAGAGCGAGCACGCGGCTCTGTGCCGGCGTGGGATCACTCAAACCTGGTTTCTCAGCTCCGTATCTCTGTTGTTCCTTTCTCCGAGCTTTGCTGAGAGAGGAGAAACGGGAGAGCGGAGCTGCCATCACAGAAGGCGGACTGCGAGCAGAGAAGAGCGAGCCTCATGCTCTCAGTGAAGGCATTCCGTCTCCGTGCACTGTGTGGGTGTTCCCCAGACAAGAGACGCACCCACTGCCCTTCCCTACTCTCGCAGTGCGACATTTGCAACAACGTCTCAAGAAATAAGCTCTTTAGAAATTTACTATTTTAGAACTCACCGGATAGCAGCAGGGGACGAGCTGAGAGCTGCAGATGCTGAAAGCGGCTCGGGCTGGAAGCGCAGAGCGAGATCAGCAGAGCGGCGCAGGTTTCTGAATCAGCTTTTGTCCGCAGCGAGGCATGTCAACGGCTAGCGGCTTCCAGTCTTGTAGAACAGCGAAGAGATGATCGTCATCGCTGAAGGAGAATTAATCTGAATCCTATGGCGAAGCGGGTGCTTATATAGCCAGATGGCCCCGCCCATTCTGGCGGGCTTAGGTCTTTATAATCTTGACAGATTTTGTTATTTTGTGATAGAAATAATATTGACAGAGAAATCTAGACATTTGTGACAGAAAAATGCATTAAAAAAATTGAATGGAGTTTAGATGGCACCCGGTGGCTATTTGTGATATAACGCCCTAAATAAAATCTCACAGAAACCTCAATTTTTTTTATATCAACTGCACTTTAATGCCTATTTTAAAAAATGGGGGTGACAGTTAAGAGAGAGTGAAACATGGGGCTGTGCCTGCGTGAAAATCACCCATATATTATAATAAAATATATTAAAATAGAAAACAGTTTGTAATAATATTACTGTTTTTATTGTACTTTTGATCAAACAAATGTAGCCTTGGTGAGTATAAGATACTTCTTTCAAAAACATGTCTTAATGATTCCAAACCTTTGGCCGGCAGTAACTGCAGTGACTTATGTGGTATGTGTAGTTACTGAGTTATGCATCTGTTTTGTCTTTGCAGACACATGTTATGTCCTGTCCTTTGCCATTATTATGTTAAACACCAGTCTTCACAATCCCAACGTCCGGGACAAACCCGCCGTAGAGCGTTTCATCTCCATGAACAGAGGCATTAATGACGGAGGAGACCTGCCAGAGGAGTTGCTCCGGGTAACGGCCCCACACTGGATCTGTGATTGCCAATGCTGAAATTATTAAGGGGTCATATGATGCTATTTTAAAGATCATTATTTTGTGTATTTGGTGTAACAGAATATGTTGACATGCTTTAATGTTCAAAAAACACATTATTTTTCAAATACTGTACATTATTGTAGGTCCTCTATGCCCCGCCTCTCTCAAACGCTTCGTTTTCTACAAAGTGCAAATTTGGGCGGCATTATGCTAACATTTCCACATATTGACGTAGATATGGGGGGGCGTGTTAGAACGAGCCGTTTTAGGTAGGTGTGGCTGACTCTTAACTTTTATAAAGAATATCTCTTTGGATTTGAGACTTTAGTCTTTGCAACTTTACAGATCTTCTTTATGCAGCAAGAGCTTGTAACACTCCAAAGAGAAAGGAAAACTTGAAATCGCATCATATGACCCCTTTAATGATCTTCTTTCCACTGGAAAAGCCCAGTTTGGTGGCCAAAACTGTTTTGAAACATTATTAACCAGCTCAATCGAGTCCCATACATCTTAGCTAAAAAGCTCTACTAATACTAACTGCAAGAACTTTATTTATACTCTCATCTTTCTTCTTCCAGTCTCATTTGGGCCACTGACTTGAAACCTCTGATCCGATCATACAGCAGCAGCCATAGGACTGTTTTAAATATTTCACAGATGCAGCCATGTAAATGTGCTCATCTGCGTACATTAAGCGCACTAACGTCCCTTCTCTCTTGCAGAACCTGTACGAGAGCATCAAGAGCGAGCCCTTTAAAATCCCTGAAGATGATGGCAACGACCTCACACACACGTTCTTCAACCCGGACCGAGAGGGCTGGCTGCTCAAGTTAGGTCAGAACCAGACTCTTACAGTCCCTTCGCCCTGATATTTTCTGCCGAGATGTGGTTTTACGCCGCGGTCTGTTGGAGCCTGTAGGTGGTGTCAGGGAAAGCTGTGAACACAGTGCTGCTCATTAACATCCTAATGGGTTTTTCACATCACTGCGAGGGATTCCTTCAGCAGAAGTATGCCGTCTCATAGGAACAGAGCGCCTGACAAATAGAGTTAGAGCCACTAATGAAAAGTGTGCAGTTTAGTAGGGAAACATATTGTAAGGAGACAAGAATAAGATGAAAGCAGAATGCAGTGTATTTTTTTGCTGTTACTATTGAGTTTGCTTTATAAATGTCAGCTCTCACAGGCAGGGATGTGATAGTTTAATTTGTAAATTATGAGGTGCTGGAGCAAGGGCTCCTATTGGATCTGGCAGGGGAGGAATGGACACATAAATAAGAAAAAAAGGTGTGTAACACCCAACTGAAACTTTAAGCAAGCAGCATGTAAACTAACGAAACACTATTCACAACCCATTTTACTTTGTAATCTGATGCAAAATGGATTTGGTAATCTCTAATCTGATTAGACAACATTACACAACTTTTTTTTTCAGTCCGCCTGGGTACAGAGCTATGTTTATGAGTGGCACAATGAGTGTTTCTGAGGGGGAAAATAATTACTGTATTTCGTCTTTTTTGGCAGTTTACTGGCATCAAATCTTTAAAAGATCTGAAAAGATTTTAGAGCTTTGAAAAATATTGTTTGAGTGTGACTTTGCACTTAGTGGAAAGTAAACTGTGTCACACTTTAGGTCAGGGATCAGTTATCACTATTATCTATGACTTTTGCCTCAATAAACTTCTAATTTGTTGCTTATTAATAGTTAGTAAGGTAGTTGTTAAGTTTAGTTATGATGTAGGATTAAGGGATCTAAAATATGGTCATGCAGATAAGATAAGACATTAATACGTGCATTATAAGTACTAATAAACAGCTAATATGCTAGTAATATGCATGCTAATAAGCAACTAGTTAATAGTGAGAATTGGTCCTTAAAATAAAGTGTTACCATAAACGACTGTGTTTAGCTTTGTTTTTTGAGTTGTGTCTGTGAAATAGTGTACTTGTAGACAGGCAGTAAGTGCATACAAATTTTCTGCTATTTTTCTGTGGCATTTTCTGTACAAAACCTCGCAGAGACTGCTAATGACTGTATTATTATTTTAAAAACACTTCAGTTAAACCCACGTTTAAATGGCACGTGAAAACAAATCTATGATTGGTGACTTGACTTGTCGTTTAGAAGTGTTATTTATTTTTTACTGTTTTATAGTACAGTTATTGAATAAGCTCCAATGTGGACCAGACTTCATGCCGATAGTTCAATGTCTGACTATACAAGATTAGTTTTCTTAGAGGGAGCCGATCTGGATCCACAAATGAATCCCTGTTTTGTAGTTGCTGTGTTTCATTTGTATGTGTCTCTTTTATTTGTTTGTCAAGTGTCAAATGACAGCTGTTTGTGTGTTTCTGATGTCCCGTCTCCCATCTCCTAACATTATGTGTGTCATTTCTGTCTTAAATGTGTATTTGTATGTTGTGGTGGTGCTTTGTTTGTCATGTATTGATGTTGAACATTCCTTCTTGTTTTCCTTACACACTTTGCCCTTTGACCCCTGCCCTCATTTTCTGTCCTGTGACTGGCTGTCTCTACAGGAGGTACGTAACCAGGACAGATCTATCCCATCATGCCCTCATCTCAACCGCTGGTGCCTCTTTTCATCTCCTGTAACCTTCATTTTATCCTTTCCTGACTGTCATTCAAGGCCTTCCTACTTCCTGTCTGTAGGGATATGTATATTGTTAGGTTTGTCTTCTCTGACTGGCTGCTGCTGGGGTCAGAGGTCAGTTTAGTGCACATGGTCTGATTTAGCATCACACCTCAGCTGTATTGTTTGGCTCGGGACACACAAATTCCTTGTTTACTATGTAATGTCCCAGGAGTCCTATATACATTGTAATGAAGGTGCACATAATACCCACACAATCTTTATGTGTCCCCCTCAGCAGTAAGCGGTGAGGAGATTTTTCCACTCAAATAATTATGGTTTTCCTCACTAAAAATATCCCGGTTGGATTTGTGGGAATGTACACTGAAAATGTTTGTACTCGACTGAGGAAATGTAAGGGCTAAATTAGATTTTTTTTAAAAACATGTATTTACTTGAGAACAGTTAATATGAATGCATTTGCTTGAGAAACACAGAATAATTTTTTATGTATCATTATGTATTTGTTTGTTTGTTTGAATTAATTAAAAAAACTACTGAGCTACTTCCAAAAAATCATTTTCCCACTTTAGGTCCAAAGTATTTGGAATATAATCGCCAAAACATTATTGCTCAATGGACAAAATCTGTAAACTGATGAACAATAAAAGATAATTGGTAACACTTTAGTATAGGGACCAATTCTACTAGTTGAATTCTAACTACCGTATTGGCCCGAATATAAGACGACCCTGATTATAAGACGACCCCCCTTTTTCCAGATGTACCTTTTGGAAAAAGGCTTTTTAAAAACCAAATCTTGTTTTTTCTCAGTAAAACACATTTTTTCAGATGCATTTCCAAGAAAAAAATATCGCCTTATATTCGGGTCAATACGGTAGTTGCTTATTAGCATGCCTATTATTAACATATTGGCTGTTTATTAGTACATATAAAGAACATATATTGCATGACCATATTCTACATCCCTAATCCTACCCAATACCTAAACTTAAAGTGCCCCTATTATGGGTAATGAAAGGTTCATATTTTGGTTTTGGGAGTC
>NW_015664013.1:376105-378638 GCF_001515625.1 Sinocyclocheilus rhinocerous
CAATCTGACCAATCACCGCAGATTAGCGTCACACAAAGGACGGGTTTGGAAAAATGAATCGTTAAACGAATCGTTTGGGAGTTGTTGAGCAAGTACGGTAAAAATGAATGCATATTATAAGACAATGAAAGTGTTTTTTGACCTTGCATGCATGTCAACCTGTTGTTGGGGACTCCCAAAACCAAAATATGAACCTTTCATAACCCATAATAGGGGCACTTTAACAACTACCTCACTTACTATTAATAAGCAGTAAATTAGGAGTTTATCGAGGCAAAAGTCGTAGTTAATGCCTTGTTAATAGCGAGAATTGGACCTTAAAATAAAGTGACCAAATAAATGTATAAGTTGAATTTATTTAAATATTCTGTATAACTCAATAATGTTAAGAAAAAATCAAATGATGTGACCATAAAAGTTCAGTATCTATATCAATTTTCTGTTAATAATATCAACAGCAATTATTTCTCTGTTATCACAGGGAAGTTGTCTTTAAAACTATAAGGTTTTGACGAGATTCTTCATAAATATCAGGTCGGAGCAAGTTAAATATGTGTTAAATGTTATGACTATAAAGTTTATTACTTGCAATTTCTGCTGGCCAAAACAACAGTACATTTATTCATTTAGCAGACATTTTTATCCAAAGCGACCTCCAGATGAGGAACATCACAAACAATTTGTCATGGAGCAAGCTAGAGCAGAGATGAAATGCAGAGATTTTTTAATACAATAATTTCTATAATAAATGGGAGTGTATAGTAGTAAATAGGAGTTATATTAAGGTTTATTTTTGTATGTTACCAGAACTAACAGAAGCCTGCATGTGTTAATAGAGTCATTGGGATTGTGTCATCGTCCCTCAACCATTCTGCTCCCTCACTGAGAGCCGCAAGCCGTGAAACATCACTTGTGATCTCTCACCCTAGAGACGACCCTCATTTCCCATCTGTGAGTGGCCTTCATTGCCATGAGCTGCATTAGTGCTTTGATTGTCTCTCATGCTGCCATCTTTTATGACTGAGGTGGCGTCATTCAGATGAACATCAGAGACAGTGAAAGTATGACATGGGAATAGAATTGCAAGTAGAGAACTGCAGATAGCACGACTCTAATCTCACTCGATTCCATGCGTTTTTGTTGCGTTCAGCATCTGTGGGTTGGAGATGTTGGAGTCAGGAGAGGCGGTAGATAAGCCTGCGGCAGCATTGTGCTGGATGCACCATGTTATTGCAGGCAAAAACAGAACAGAAGAGTGCCGCTCGCTCTAGAATACAGCAGGGGAAATATATTACTGTAGATGAGTCAGAGGCTTTAATGTATATGAGAACATGCAGTGTGTGGGGGTGCGCGAGAGAGATGCTTTGCATGTCTGTATCTGTGTATGATGTTCCATGTACGTTTGCCATGAGACGTTGTGTCTAATTCAATCGAAAAATACAATCTAGAACACTCTTATAAAGTCTGTCTTCTTTGTAAAAGACTTGCACGACTGTTTCTGAAGAATAAACCAAATAAGGGTAGCGCTGTGATCCAAGCTCTCTTTGACATCTGTCTCAAATAACTTCTCTCATCGTTGCATTGCTCCCAGACATTTCTGCTTTCGCTTGCTGTGGTCCGGAGATGAAATTGAATTGGGGTTGTGCACTGGCCTCTGTGCTTGGCAAGTGCTCTGTGGCAGAGCAGTCAAGAATTCACAGATTTGAGCTGTGTTGTTTTCTGAAAGATTCAAGAGAATCTCCATGTGGAATCTCCACTTCAGTTCTTGAAGATGATGTTAAAGGCACCACAAGCGATCCAAATAGAATTGCAAAAATAGCCTTGTTCAGACTGTCAGTTCAAATCCAATTTTTGTGCATATCCGATTGGAATCTAATCATATTTAGCAAGTGTGAACGGCAAAAAAAAAAAAAAATCACATTGAGTTTTTTACAAATCTGTTTCAAGCTACATTCATATGTGGTTTTGAATCCTATTAAAATCCTATTCTGCCGCTGCCTCATAATATCATCCAGCGCGACAACAGCATGTCATCATGTTGTAAGACAACATTTGTACTGCAAACTGTATTGCTGTTATTGTTGTTTTTTAGCGTAGGCAAAGCAACGCAGTGTCGTTGCCATAGAAACCAATGCAAATATTTAGTAAGAGTGCCACGGGACACACAAATCGGCTCTGAACAGTTGTGAAACACAGTGTGGACAGTCAATCATTTAAAGGGGGCACAACACACACAGTTTCACCCAATCTCATGTTAATCTTGAGTGCCTACAGAGTAGTACTGCATCCTTCATATCTCCAAAAAGTCTTTAGTTTGATCATATTTATAAAAGAAAGGTACAGCTTTACGATTCTCTCCGGAAAAAGCCGAGCTCCTGGAGGCGCGCCGTGGGTGGAGCTAAAGAGTGACGAGCACTTGGGCGCCGAATGCCAACAAAACAGACATTTGATGCCGTTTCACTTACCGTCTGCAGTTCTGAATCATGACCAGGATCTTTTATAGCTGGGACCGCTCCATCTTTCAGTATCAAAC
>NW_015664013.1:379290-382239 GCF_001515625.1 Sinocyclocheilus rhinocerous
GTTGCTGCCCCGGAAAAACAAACTGTATCCACTGTTTACATAACGCTGGGTTCTTTAGGAAGCTGAACAAAGTTATCTTTCCCTTACAACCAAAAACACACTTCTTTGGATTGGAGACATTCTTCCCGAGCGAGTCCCGTGCAGCGCTGCCGCCGGATGAAGTGCGTTTAGGGGAGCGATCTCGCTCTTGCTCTGGTCAATGCGTGCGCGGGCGCGTTCTTCCGGGAGAAATGCCCATATAAGGAGTTCAACCCTCGTTTACGTCATGAAGAGCCACAATCGAAAAAAAACTCTCCGAAACTTGTACGAACCCGGAAGTAAGATTTTTGGCACAGAAATACTCTGTCATACGTCCAAATTGTTTTTTGAAACTTTGTCCATGCTTAGCATGAGAATCCAACTCTTTAACAGTGTAAACAACTCTGAATGCATGAAACAGCATTGTACCCCCCCTTTAATTTAACACAAATAATTGGATTTGGACTGACAGTCTGAACAAGGCTTAACTGTTTCCAAACGAGTTTCCATATTGGTCTGCCATCTTCCATTGTTCTAAGAAACGTGTAGTCCTGCCCAGACTTACACCACTGACATATCCGACCGCTCCAACAAACAGAGCATTGTTCTGAAGTGCCACAGGCCACATCTGTCTTAAATGGTGTACTTGATGTAGACTTGTGGTCTTGTGGCCTTCAATTGCAAGTGTCCATGAAGTCCACTAGATCATAGTATCCTATTTGTCACGAATCGGAAGAGTGATCCAGAGTGCCTCTTCATGGCTTCAGTGTGTCCTTTTGCAGAGCTTGCACTGGAGATGATCTTTCTATGTCGCATTATGTCACTCGAATAAGGACCACAAGGGCTGAGGCTGGTATTTAGGACCATCTCAAACTCTTAAGGAATTCAACCAATTCATAGTTTACAGAGAGTTGTTAAAATGGGACAGGAGAAAATATTATAACATAGCGCTGAAAAACTTTTAAGAAAATATCTTAGACTGTTATGATGCAGAACTAAACTTGGCAAGATCATTTGCAAATAAATGAGTGTTACACCAGAAGATATTATTGATGATATTCCTGAAATGAGAAACAGGAGCAGTATGTTATTGTTGCATTGGCGCTAGTCATTTACTGCTCAGAAACTGGGTCACTGGCCTTGTTTTGATGGTTCATCAGTTCTGTTTAATTTTCTTTGCAGGAGGACGTGTAAAAACTTGGAAGAGAAGATGGTTTATTCTGACCGACAACTGCCTGTACTATTTTGAGTACACAACAGTAAGGAGTTTTCGTTATTGTTGTGTTGTTAAGGACGTCTTTTCTGGGGTGTACTGTACACCAGGGGTCTCAATCCTGTTCTGGAGATCTACATACCTGCAGAGTCCAGTTCCAACCCTGATCCAACACACCTGTCTGTAATCATCAAGTGCTCCAGAAGATCCTAATTAGCTGGTTCAGTTGTGTTTGATCAGGGTTGGAGCTGAACTTTGCAGGAAGGTAGATCTCCAGGAACAGGATTTGGCACACTTGGTTGAGGGGTTATTCTCATCCCAGATGCATTTTGATGGGTTTCTCCTGCCTACAGGACAAGGAACCACGTGGAATTATTCCTCTGGAGAACCTCAGCATCAGAGAGGTGGAGGAGCCCCGGAAACCTGTGAGTGCCCAAACAAACTCGAAGGTTAGAGCTGTACGGGATCATGAAAACATCATGCCTTACAGCATGTTATGTCTCCTCATGTAGAACTGCTTCGAGTTGTACAATCCCAACCATAAAGGGCAGGTGATCAAGGCGTGTAAGACAGAGGCAGATGGGAGGGTGGTGGAGGGAAACCACGTCGTCTACAGGATATCAGCACCCACACCAGAGGAGAAGGAGGAATGGATCAAATCCATTAAGTAGGATTTCCTTCCTATTGAACATATTCTAATCATTAAATAGTCTTGTTCAGTGCTCTCATCACTGGCTTTCGCCCACTTGCTGAAGAAATACAGTGATGACATTACACATAATGTTCCTCTCACACTAAACCTGACCCTAAACCTAATCAATAGTGTTAACTAGGGCTGTCAAAAAAAATCGAATTTAAAATGAAAATCCACATTCGAATGAAAAAACGTTGCATTTTAATTTTAGGTGTGCATCAGACAGCCTTATTAGCGGCGCACGAGATGCGATGACGATGTAGGTGTCACTGCATTATAATGTTTTTGTTAGCCTATCCAGTTGAACCCACTAGATGCAGCGCTGCTACGTTGTTCATTCAAAATATTGAGGAAAAAGAGAACATCAATGCAGAGAAGATCTTGTTTACATCAAAACTAAAACCAAGCCGTTCACACAGAACACATATTTCGTGCATTTTCTAGAGGGACATCTATCACCGTTGCACTCGCATCTTGCACAAAAGAGCCGCATGTTTAGAAAGCCATGTAAAATTAATGCAAGTTTAACTTTGAAAAAACATATCTCGAGACTTTATGGCGGGTTTTTTCTCCCACCCCACTGCAACTCATGTTTTTAAATGAAATGTACTGACATGTACTGAAATGTAAATGTACTCTGTGTGATTTTGGTCCTTTGTATTAAATATGCATACATACATGATGCTGTTTTGTTTATAGTTGTTTAAGCAACTTAATTAATTATAATTGGTTTATAAACATTATTTTAAACATTATGCACTTTGAATAAACGTGCATTAGTAATATTTTGCTCGATGCGCCCTCTTGTGGCCTCAGAAAAGAACCCAAAGGCTTTTCTTCACCCGAACTGAAATTTGATAATATTTAAGTACAAATTTCGAATTTAGTTTTTCAGCCATTTTGACAGCCCTAATGTTAACCAAAGCAAACCTGAGTTAAAAACTTTAAAAGCTCAGCAACCATGGCATTTTAGCTTGCTTCTACAAGTGTTTGCATGTTTTCTTGATGCATCGAATGCATCGAT
>NW_015664013.1:384054-398539 GCF_001515625.1 Sinocyclocheilus rhinocerous
TTGTTCATTAAAAATATTGCGGAAAAAGAGAACATCAATGTGGAGAAGATCTTGTTTACATCAAAACTAAAACCAAGCCGTTCACACAGAACACATATTTCGTGCATTTTCTAGAGGGACATCTATCACCGTTGCACTCGCATCTTGCAAAAAAGAGCCGCATGTTTAGAAAGCCATGTAAAATTAATGCAAGTTTAACTTTGAAAAAACATATCTCGAGACTTTATGGCGGGTTTTTTCTCCCACCCCACTGCAACTCATGTTTTTAAATGAAATGTACTGACATGTACTGAAATGTAAATGTACTCTGTGTGATTTTGGTCCTTTGTATTAACTATGCATACATACATGATGCTGTTTTGTTTGTAGTTGTTTAAGCAACTTAATTAATTATAATTGGTTTATAAACATTATTTTAAACATTATGCACTTTGAATAAACGTGCATTAGTAATATTTTGCTCGATGCGCCCTCTTGTGGCCTCAGGAGAGAAGCCAAAAGCTTTTCTTCAACCTAACTGAAATTATGCATTTTAAATTCAAATATAATTCGAATTTTAATAATATTTAAGTACAAATTTCGAATTTAGTTTTTCAGCCATTTTGACAGCCCTAATGTTAACCAAAGCAAACCTGAGTTAAAAACTCATTTGATGAAGCAACCATGGCATTTTAGCTTGCTTCTACAAGTGTTTGCATGTTTTCTTGATGCATCGATAAAAAACATCCATGACCGCCTCAGTACAGTGATAATTTACACTCCAAAAATTAAAAGAAAAAAAAAAAGAAACAACTGTATATTTGTGTAAATAAAATAAAGGTCTTTTAGGACCATAAAGATTTTTATTTGCTTTGTGAGATTATTTTTTATGAGAATTAAACATACAGTACATTTGGTTTCAAATCCGTTTTACAATAACAAATTAGATTCTCATTACTTTAATAAAATGTTATTTTTATTTAACCCAGCAAAAAAATCTTAATGGTCGCAGGCCCAGACATGTTATTGACATGTTTTGTGAGTTTCACCTCACTATTTTCCGGAACAGAGCTATCAGCTGTGGTTTGGTTCATATTGGGACATCAATGGATTTTAACAGCACTAGTCATGATGGTGTTTTGAAAAGAAACATCAGTCTCATCACAAAACCCCTGTACCTCCCCCTCATCCACAGCCCAGTGTTTTCATGGGGCATCAGTGGAAATTAGTCAGAGCTTAACCACCCCACAAGCCATCAACTCCAGCGGGACCAACAGACCTGTTGCAGACCTGTTCTCTCCGCTAATCCAGGCCTAGCACTAGCGTGTCTCACCTCTCAGAGGGGGTTTATCACAAGCACATTTTGCCTAGTCGGCACAGTTATGACCCACAATCCTTATCTGCTTATCTGTAATCATGCTTTATGTGCTCAGGATAGAGGACCATTCAGTCACGCTTTGGAAGCAGTCTCAGGAACAAAAACAAGGGCTTCCCATGGGTTTTAAGTCATTCAGCAGAAATAAGTTATGGCAGTGTAGCTGATGGGTATGGCTGTGCAGAATCTGAGCCCACGCAACTTAGAATGTAGAACTTCATTTGAACACATTTAAAATCCATTCAGCAGAATTCTTAAGATGCTTCCCTAGAATTAGTGCAGAAAAATTTAGAAAGATTAAGGGTATTTTCGAAATAGATAATTACTTGCTAAAGCCGTATAGTATATCCTATATAGCCTACTAACAGCAATGGAAAAAATAATACATGAACAATATGGCATGACATCCTCATATTTTATGTGAGTGACATCCTGTTAGAATTTTGGAGATGGTCCTCACTGCAGAACAGGGGGCGAGGTTGGATCCAGATCCAACTCCTCCCACCTTACATATACCTAAACCTACCCGACCTACCCCCCTGATCCCTAAACCCACCCATCTCCACCCCTAAACCTACCATCTCCACCCCCTAAATGTGGATCCAACCCCGCCCCCTGGATCTTTGTTCTGCAGTGAGGGGCTACTGGAATTTTGGGGGGAAAAATATAATTGTTGCTTTTTTAATTTTTGATTTGTGACAGTCCAATCAAAAACTCAGATTCAGATATTACATACTAAAGAAATGCTATACTATTCCGAACTTAGAGTGTGGAAATTATTAAACATTTCTCAGCAGCCTCTGCATAACAAATATACAAAGAATACTCATTCAGCTCTGCATCTCCAAGAACTCAACTATGTTTAGTATTTTCTTTTTTTTTTAGAGAGGGAGAGAGTTTCAAAAAAGGAAGAGCATAGCTCAGTTCTAAAACCTAGTGAGCTGCACAGAACTGTACTTGCAGATAAAATAATATGAATGAATAAAAAGCCCACTTAAGTGTATTTAGTACACCTTCATGGTTTCTAATTCCATTATTTAAAAAGTAATAGGGTTAAATTCAAAGTTTTACCTTTAAAAAGTATTTTTTAACTTGGAAATAAAGCACACTGATTTAAAAGTATGCTAAAGTGTACTTCTTTTCACAAGAGGCAACTCATGCCACACACACAACACAAGTGTTTGTCACTTTTCATTCCAGTAGATTTTAACATTAGCATGTTGCTAAGCTAACAGCACAATATTGTAATACATATGAAAAATAAATAGCATTAAACTAAACACAGTACATTTACACTGAGTTTATCACAGTGCATTATGGGATTACCTAGTAAATGAATTATACATGTGATGCCGCCTCAGATTTTGGCAAGGTATCTTATAAAGCAGCATAATGTTGCCATCTATATGTGTCTGGAGCGCACATGTGATGCCTTAAAATGCTGTCTACATAGGCAGCTAACACAGCTGTAGTCTCCTCACAATGAAAGAAGCACTTCCTGCAGTGGAGGATGAGTTTCACACTATGCGCAGTGCTAACAAGATTTCTAGCCGTGAAAACTGAGGCAACATCAGCAGAGCATTCGTGACTCTTCATAGAGCTCTTTGTAGAGCACTCACCCTTACAGGAACGTTAGATATCGGTCGCAGATCAGCCTTTAATCTTAGCAGGTCTGGCCTTAGCTTGCACTGGACAAGACAGAAACGAACATCAAAAACGAGAGGCGGGGTTAAACGGGGGCGGGGTCTGCCCTCAGAAACCATGGAAACCAAACTGGGTCACTGAACAAACTACTTTCTATGATGCAGTTAAGACAGGGGTGTGTAGTCTATATTATGTGCTACATTTCCATATCAAAGATGCCGAAGTCTCTCTGCCTCTCCTTACATCTCCTTTAATTGGTTCCTTCAGAGCGAGCATCAGCCGGGACCCCTTCTATGACATGCTGGCCACCAGGAAGAAACGAATCGCCAACAAGAAGTGAAATCTGCATCCAAACCGCTTCCCCAAAGCCTGCAACACACACTGCCTTCTGGGACAGCCGATGTGCGAGTGTGTGTTTGACGGGCCCAGCAGCGGAAGAATTCATGTTTAAAGTTCCTTTCTTGTGTTTCTATTCGTACAAAAACACAGCTGTCCTGCTCTGTTTGTATTTGCATGGATGTTGGTGTGAAAACCTGGGCGGCTCACTCGAGAGTCCTGGGGCCTCATTTATAAAACGTGCGTACGCACAGATTTGATCGTAGAGTGTGCGTACGCAAAAATCCACGGCAACGTTCATATTTATAAAAACGGTCTTTGACGTGGAAAAGAGCGTAGCGCCACGTCAGGGTCTGAGCAGACGTACGCACTTTTGTTTGCCCGAGTGCTGCAGGTTTTTGGAAATATAAGCCATTCTTGCCCAAGCGGCAACCTCCCGCTCTCTCTCTCTCGTGAGGCCAACAAGGAAGTGACTTAAACTGTAATTCGTCAACTGGCCGCTAGAGGCTGGCTGCAAAAGGGAGTCAATCCCATAGACTCCCCATGTTAAAATGCCCAACTTTACAGCAGAAAAAAACATGTTTACAGCCTGGTTCAAAAAATGATTTTGGTCTATATAGCTAATTTTGCCCTTCATGACAACTGTGAGGGGGGTGAATTATTTTATAACTCATCCGTTTACATTAAGCCTTAAAGTTCTGCATAATTAAGGGCGTGGCCACTTGAGTGACAGACGTCACGGACACTACGTCCATGTTTTTATACAGTCTATGTTCTTGCCGCTTGTAAAAGATTTGGACATTGTCAGGTGCTCTTTTATAAGTCAATGACATTAATTAGACATCGTTTACAAGGTGGAGCTCTGAAACTGTTGAGCTGCGCACAATTTCAAGATCATTGCTATTTATAGATTTCACATCTAAAACAGAGGCGTACGCACAGTTCGTTCTATGAATCACACGTACGCACTTTGTGAAATGATCGTAAAATCACATTTAGGATGCTTTCTACGCAGTATTTTATAAACGAGGCCCCAGAGGAAGTCGTTTATGATCTCTCACTAGAGATGTCGGATAGAAAAGCCATTTATTTCAAGAGACTAGACCCATTCCGACGCACAGCAACCTGATCGCACAGGGCTCTGAGACAATAAGCCTGCGTGGCCGTTATCTCTTATGGTGCTAGAAGACTTCCTGCGTGCATGTGACCTCAGCACTAGAAGCTCAAATCGACATTAATGATCCAATGCCAACACTAGGTGGCAGTCTGGAGTCAGCTGGACTGATTTCATGTTGTTAGAGTAAATCCCCGTTCACACCAAGAACGATAACTATAAAGATAATAATATTAGCGTCCACACCAGCGAACAATATCGTCTGTTTATTCTAAAGCGCACATGCGTCTACCGCTTTAAATTCTTGCGCTCGTCATAGCAGGATGGATTCTGATTGGCTGTCAGTGTTTTATCGTTCATCAGCTGGGAAAAAAATCGTTTTGAAAGTGATCACAACGATATCGTTCCTCTGTATCGTTATCGTTATAGTTGTGGTGTGAACTATGCTATTCTTTAATATTGAGAACGATTTTTAGAACTATATCTTTATCGTTATCTTTATAGTTATCGTGCTTGGTGTGAACGGGCCTTTAGAAAGAGCAAATATAGAACACATAAATTTAGTTTCTAACCTTTCCGTTCTGGTCTTAGATAACACTATCTATGATGTGTTGATGTAATTTGAATGAATTTGCTTGCTTTTGTGTTCTTATGACAAGTATAGTTGAATATCTTTTTATATTTATTTTCTTCGTGAAATGATTTTATTGTACTCATAATTGGAAAACTATAGATCTAAGTTATGTGTAAATACTGTAAACATTTGTCTTTTTTTTGTGTAAGTACAATCTGTAGCATATAAATCTACTGGCTTTTTAATGTTAGGGCTCTTTGCTCAGCAGCCTTAAACTAATGTACTTCTGTCAGGGAAAAACACCTTGCAATTCTGGAAAATGAATTTTGTTTTGTTTTGTCTTTTTATATGTGGTTGTAAAATAACAGCCCTGTCCAAGGGCAGAATACTATCTCCAATGCCCTTTGGGGCTCCAGATTAATTTTTATATGTCTGTATAAGCTATTGGTCAAACTGTACATGAAATATGAATACATAAAACATTCATAAAGGTAAACGTTTCATGAGTGATTTGTCCTCCCCTCACACATCACACAGAGCTATATGATCCAACTTTGATCATAGAATGAACACGCTACTTTTTTGAAATCGCACTAAATCACATTCTGAGTATTAAATCGAATAGTTTCAGTGTATTTAAGTGATATGAACAGTGAAAAGCTGGTTTTGAGGAGCCAAGAGTAAGCGGAGCTGGAATCTACAGTAATAAAAGGATGGCCACTGAAGAATTAAGCAAAACCAGGAAAGGTTTGTAACATGTATAGATTATATCCATTGCACTGTAAATGCAATACAAAATGTTAATGTAAAAAGCGTCATCATAGCTATGAAAAAACACAAAACAACATTTCAGATACATGCCTTACATAAAAATAAACATGAGAAAAGCAACGTTTGTAATATATGTATACTGTACTGTGTTATGTTTTATCAAACATGGATGAACCAAAGAAATGTTGAATGTTTACAAAGAACGGTTTCAGTTTGGTCCGTTTTATATTAATGGCAGAAAAGAAATTAATTTAAATTTAAGTAAGCTGTGGACAACTATATAATATTACAATCTCATCACAAATATTTAAAAGATTGGCAGTTTGATTTTTACAGTTGTTCTACTTTTGATACGCTTCATTTCAGCTGTGCAATAATACACGATCCTAGTGAGATTCATGGTACATTTGTTCCGTTGTACTTTATCCATTATATGTAAATTGCATGTTCATTTTGTTCTATAGATATAAAGACAATTTCTGCACTTATTTACTAATAATTTTGTCAGAACAACCTCTATAAGAATACAATTTGATATGAATAGATATTATAATCACAATACATATATAATACACATTACAAATAAATTTAGGCTATTCTTGAAAGCATATTGATCTAGTTGAAGGCTAGTGTTCCATAACGGCTACAATTCATATTTGTATAAGCACCATACATATTTACATGGATCGACACTCAGTTGTACATTAAACTTCAATGATTATACATCTTAGTGTGTGAATCACTCCGGAGAAGAATACTATACTGTCACCTGCTGGAACAAAGTCATCAGTTCA
This sequence comes from Sinocyclocheilus rhinocerous, assembly GCF_001515625.1. Taxonomy (NCBI): domain Eukaryota; kingdom Metazoa; phylum Chordata; class Actinopteri; order Cypriniformes; family Cyprinidae; genus Sinocyclocheilus; species Sinocyclocheilus rhinocerous. Next base: position 390,642 of record NW_015664013.1, read on the forward strand.
CGCTCACTACAGAACAGGAAAATTACAATCCTACATTCTATCAGTCTGTTCCCTATCATAAGGCAAAGACACACATATATGTTTAAAACTCAGTTCTGATGAACACTGAACTCATTTCCTGTGCTTCAGCAGGGAGAGGAAGACACCTGGGTGTAGTCAGGGCACTTGAGCAGGGCAGGGTAGCTGGCGTTCATCTGGAGTGAGGTGTCGCTGGAGATGTCTGACGGGCTGCGTCCCCGCGTCCAGGCGTTGGGCTGAAGGAACTGACCCGAGTAATCGGAGCAGTTGCTCAGGCGCGGCCGGTAGAAGCTGGGGTGGGGCTGGTAGATTTCCTCCGCTGTGTAACGCTTCATGAACAGGTAGACAGACATCACACCTGCACTCTGAACAGAGAGAAGAAAACATTTCCTGAAGGAAATACTAGGCAAGAACAGAAAAGATAGTTTTGATTATGACTAATGATGACTGATGGTTTATGTAAAAAGGTAAAAATGTATTTAGAAACTTTGTACGAAATATAGACAGAAGGAGAGAGAGAGAGACTAATATCTATATGCAATAAAAGTGTTTAACCCTTGTGCGTCAATTAAAAAAAGTTACACATAGGTCCATAGTGGACAAAAATGTCCATGTCAAAAAACTGTCATAAAAATTTGAAGCTTGGGAGCACAGAGTTAAGTTTGGTCTCATTTTAAAGAAGACCCATGGCAGATTATATTGTTGAAGTAAAAAAAGTTTAAAAAGTGAAACCAAAAAAAAAGTTGTAGATGTTTAGGTTTATGAAAATGATTTATGAACGATGTTTTACATAAAATATATATTTTATGAAACATGTTGAACTCTATACCTGCTAGAAAATCAAAGCCATAAATCTAAACAAGTTGTATTCCAAATTTGAGGTTGATATCTCAAAAAATGAGCTTTCAGTAAGATTTTGTTTGGGCGCAGTACCAAATTTTCCCCATTAGATGTCAGCAAAACTCTGCTGGTGCACACAGTGGTTGGATTTGTGATTTGCAGTAGAGTTTCTCTCTCTAGAAAATCAAAGGCATAAATCTAAACAAGTTGTGTTCCAAATTTGAGGTTGATATCTCAAAAAATGAGCTTTCAGTACGATTTTGTTTGAAATTTTCCCCATTAGATGCCAGCAAAACTCTGCTGGTGCACACAGTGGTTGGATTTGTGATTTGCAGTAGAGTTTTTCTCTCTCAAACACACATGCACACACACACGATTTTTTTTTTTTATGACACACATACAAATCACACTCTGACATCCATACCAACACACCCACACAATTATAGCTGCATTATTTATCCAATTGGCTCTATAATATGCAGAAGCAGAAAACAGAAATAAAGCGAGTATTTTCTTTATAGGTCAAACCTGAAAAAAATGGCACCATCTGGTAAAAAATAGTATAGTGGAAGGCCAAAAATAGGGTAAAAATAGTGCCAATATAATGAAAGCCTATCAACAAAAATTGCATAATTTTACAGTTAAATGGCACTGCGATTAAAAATAACAGTTTTAATGGGTTTCAATGGGGACATTTTTGTCCTTAAGGTCCTGAGAGGAACAATTTTTTGTATCTAGTGCAAAACAGATTTATTAAAGGAAATGGAAGTGAAATAGTAAAATTCCAATAAAAATACACACCTGTGCCAAAATGTATGCACTGCAGTTGGCAATAACACAGGCAAAATGAAAAAAAAAAAAACTGAAAAGGACAAAAATGTCCAAAAGCTCGCACAAGGGTTAATTAAGAAATAAATGGCAAGAAATTCACTATGGGGTGCCAAGTGCCATTTGACATTGAGATGAAAATCATTGCAGATAGGCTCACACAAGTGCACTTTTAAAAGGTTTCAAAGGAAAGCAGTGAAAATACAATAGTGAAAGCAAACAAAAGAGCTAACAAGAGTCTGGGCTAACACGCAATGCACTGAGCAAGGATGACGTGAGTCAACTGTGTAGGTCAGAGGGAGATTTTCAAACATCAAAGGAATGTTGCATATGCAATACATAAGTTTAGCACAATCAACCAAGATTCAGAACTTACAGTATGTTACAACAGTAAGTGAAACAGGCATTATTCCACAATAAACGTTTCAAACGGTAGTATTGGGTCGCATAATTCCAAGTTTGAGGATGTGAACAGCTAAATCGTCCCAGGTTGTCATCTAGTAATTACCATAATTATGAAATGGCATGCATGCTGCATTGTTGTTGCATGACCTAATGTAGTTTGTCACATGATCTCATCACATTGCATGCTTAAATCAGCATGTGGCTTCTAATCATTATCTTGGAAATAAAACTGTTTTGCTTTTTTGTTTTCAGTTTTGTGAAATCTTAGTTCAGTCTTTAGTTCAATTAAACCTTCTGAAAAAAGTACACTTGAACATACATTTAAAAAGATTATTTATAATGGCTATATTTATATGATTTAAAAGAATACACTGTCCTGGACTGAATGTAATGTTTTCAGACTCTTAACTGAATGTTATTTGCAATTAAATGAAATATAGTTTATAGTATTAGAAATATAGTATTATAGTTTACATTTATATTGTAGTTGAACTTAGTTGAGTGCTTGATGCTTAAGTAGTTTCAGAATTGCTTTACTGTGTTTTAAATATGGCTATACTGCTGAATGTACTGACAAGCATTTATGGTAAACTAAAATTTAATATAATCTCTATTGAAACTTGTATGTCAAGTATTTAAATACATTTTTCATTAAATATTTCTAACGATGAAGGTTAAGTTATATATATATATATATATACATACACACACACACAACAGTTACAATTATAATTAAGTACTTCAAATATAAACACTAATTTGTCCTTTACAGTAAAACTTTTTTACGTGATAAAGGTCACTTTTTAAAAGCTTACATAAGTCTATTAAGAAACAAAGAAGAAATAAAGTTAAGAAACTTAAGTAGCCTTTTATTTCAGTAATATTCAATTATCTGCAAGTACAGTATTTAAAAACATACTTTTAAGATTTGAAGTACACTACAAAGTGCACTCCCAATACAATTAACTGCACACTTCTTTTTTTTCACAAGGGAAATGATTCAAGAAAGACCTACATTCTTAAGAGCCTATCAAAGACATGTTAAAAATTGTGACTGTGATCACACTGAAAATGGAGGTTCAGTGTTCAGTATTCAAGTAGGTATGCTCTGTTGCATACTGCTCATTTTGACAAATGTACTCATCTGGGTATGTAATGCTCAGTACATACTGTATATACACTACCACTGCAACAGAAAGAGCAGTAAGGCACTGAGCACAGTCATTACTGCAGATTTTGTGTCAAACTGAGGAAGATTAAATGATAACATGTGGTAATCATCAGCATTTCACAAATATATACAGCTTCAATTGCACTGAACCCTTTGACATTCTTTAATCTTACATTTCTTTAAAGACTAAAATTATGCGCAAAACACCGTTTGAATGGAATCAGTACATTAAACATTCAGGCAGTATTAACCGCATAGAAGTTCAATTCGGTGCGAATGCCCTAATAATGGAGAAAAGTGAGAGAAGAATGACAGTAGATGGTAGTGTCTGAATGAAAGAGCTTTTTACCTCGGTGAGCAGGAAGGAAATGGCAGCGAATGCAAAAGACCAGCCGTACTTATAGCTGAAATACGCCTCATTACTCTTGGTCCTGTTGAACATCTCGTCATTTATGCTGGAGATGTAGAGAACCAAACCAACCACCAGAGACAGACCTGAGAGACAGACAAACATCAGCCTGACAAACAAGACAGGTCAGAAAGACAGAGGAGGAAGAGGAAGTGTACCTGACAGGATGAAGAAGATTCCGGAGACAAACGCCAGTATGGTGTGATGTGGCCGAATGTGTCCGATATTGCTGAGCACAAAACCAATGAACATAAAGAACAAACTGACCAGGGGGAACGGCGTGGCCGAACGAATCATCTCTGAAAATAAACAATATCACGAGAAAAAAAAAAATCAAGAAAAAGAGTTAACCTGTGTGACACCACGAAAAATAACTAAAACCTAACAAATGTTCTAACTAACATGGTTTAGTTAACTTTAATGTCCAACTTAACTGTAAAAATCTAGTAATCTGTACTATTTGCATTCTACTGTATGCCTCTGATACTCAAGAAAACTCAAGTTAGATAAATTGATTAGTATAAGTACCATTATGTCAAGCAAGAAAAAATGAATTTCTGAGGTGGGACAAATCTTAATAGAATTGTTCTAATTGTTCTTCTCTTTAGCCACATTCACTTATTTTCCAAAATAATCTTGAATCTTGTTAAATTGTCAATTTTGTCAATTCTTTTGTTCACACAAGACTTCATAAATTGCTTGTTTCCCTAAAATGGTTGATGGTGATTAGTGTTCCATTTGGTTGGGCACACGTCTCTTGTATTACTATTGTCACAAAGCTGCATGGGGACATGACGGCTGAGGATTCAAGTTTATTAGAAGGATAATCCACATTCGTGGTCAAAACAGGGATGAGGTCAAACACAATGAGCAGTCCAGAAGGTTAAGTTATATATATATATATATATATATATATATATATATATATATACATACACACACACACAACAGTTACAATTATAATTAAGTACTTCAAATATAAACACTAATTTGTCCTTTACAGTAAAACTTTTTTACGTGATAAAGGTCACTTTTTAAAAGCTTACATAAGTCTATTAAGAAACAAAGAAGAAATAAAGTTAAGAAACTTAAGTAGCCTTTTATTTCAGTAATATTCAATTATCTGCAAGTACAGTATTTAAAAACATACTTTTAAGATTTGAAGTACACTACAAAGTGCACTCCCAATACAATTAACTGCACACTTCTTTTTTTTCACAAGGGAAATGATTCAAGAAAGACCTACATTCTTAAGAGCCTATCAAAGACATGTTAAAAATTGTGACTGTGATCACACTGAAAATGGAGGTTCAGTGTTCAGTATTCAAGTAGGTATGCTCTGTTGCATACTGCTCATTTTGACAAATGTACTCATCTGGGTATGTAATGCTCAGTACATACTGTATATACACTACCACTGCAACAGAAAGAGCAGTAAGGCACTGAGCACAGTCATTACTGCAGATTTTGTGTCAAACTGAGGAAGATTAAATGATAGCATGTGGTAATCATCAGCATTTCACAAATATATACAGCTTCAATTGCACTGAACCCTTTGACATTCTTTAATCTTACATTTCTTTAAAGACTAAAATTATGCGCAAAACACCGTTTGAATGGAATCAGTACATTAAACATTCAGGCAGTATTAACCGCATAGAAGTTCAATTCGGTGCGAATGCCCTAATAATGGAGAAAAGTGAGAGAAGAATGACAGTAGATGGTAGTGTCTGAATGAAAGAGCTTTTTACCTCGGTGAGCAGGAAGGAAATGGCAGCGAATGCAAAAGACCAGCCGTACTTATAGCTGAAATACGCCTCATTACTCTTGGTCCTGTTGAACATCTCGTCATTTATGCTGGAGATGTAGAGAACCAAACCAACCACCAGAGACAGACCTGAGAGACAGACAAACATCAGCCTGACAAACAAGACAGGTCAGAAAGACAGAGGAGGAAGAGGAAGTGTACCTGACAGGATGAAGAAGATTCCGGAGACAAACGCCAGTATGGTGTGATGTGGCCGAATGTGTCCGATATTGCTGAGCACAAAACCAATGAACATAAAGAACAAACTGACCAGGGGGAACGGCGTGGCCGAACGAATCATCTCTGAAAATAAACAATATCACGAGAAAAAAAAAAATCAAGAAAAAGAGTTAACCTGTGTGACACCACGAAAAATAACTAAAACCTAACAAATGTTCTAACTAACATGGTTTAGTTAACTTTAATGTCCAACTTAACTGTAAAAATCTAGTAATCTGTACTATTTGCATTCTACTGTATGCCTCTGATACTCAAGAAAACTCAAGTTAGATAAATTGATTAGTATAAGTACCATTATGTCAAGCAAGAAAAAATGAATTTCTGAGGTGGGACAAATCTTAATAGAATTGTTCTTTCTATCTTTCTCTTTAGCCACATTCACTTATTTTCCAAAATAATCTTGAATCTTGTTAAATTGTCAATTCAACTAAACATTTTGTTCACACAAGACTTCATAAATTGCTTGTTTCCCTAAAATGGTTGATGGTGATTAGTGTTCCATTTGGTTGGGCACACGTCTCTTGTATTACTATTGTCACAAAGCTGCATGGGGACATGACGGCTGAGGATTCAAGTTTATTAGAAGGATAATCCACATTCGTGGTCAAAACAGGGATGAGGTCAAACACAATGAGCAGTCCAAACACCGACGTTCAGGGCCGAGTCAAACAGAGTAATCCAGGTAAACAGGCAGAATATCAAGAACCAGGAAAACAAGACACGAGAGAACCAGAATAAATGGTTAAGAACTGCAGCTGTGACTTGGCAATGCACGACTAAATGAACCAGGCTTATAAAAGGTGAGCAGACAGGGTTAACGAGACACAGGTGCAAACAATGAGTGCTGATGAGTGTGTGCAAAGGATTATGGGGAATGAAGTCCATGTTAGAGTGGCAAAGGTATGGGATGGAGTGCCCTCTGGTTGCTATCTGGTGATCGTGACAACTATAATTTTCTTCCTATCAGGGAAATGGTATTACAAGAAATCACAGCTAATAGTGCTTTCTAAGGAAGACAAGTAATATAAATGTTTGTGTGTGTGTGCGATCTAACTTTAAACTACAGCACTGACTGATCCATAACCAAACTAATTTGACGTGGTAATGTAAAGTCCTTATCTACTAAAATAACTATTAACACACATATCATAGACAGACTAATATTACAGTTAATTTATTTCTTCTTGCATGTGCCTTTAATTATGTCACACACAGATATCAACATTTAGCACGCAATACACAACAATGGTAACAATCTAATTAATTTTTATAATAAAACTCTGAACATTGCAAAACATTTTTGCTGTCTTTGTTGCAGCAATACTGTCAATAAATACAGCTAATAAAATTGGCGAATAATCCAGAAAATAGTAAAACAAAGCAACTGCTTAATTTATTCATGACGCAATGCACTCTGGGAGTCAGAATGGTACTTGTAGCTGAAAATCAGTCAAGCATGCTCAAACTTTTTGGTAACTGAGATTGTTCCCTTTCAGTCGGTCACTCTCGACGAATTGGGATCTCGCTTAGAGAGACCAATTCATTTCCGAGTGTAAGCTAAACGAGCCAAAGCACATTGGCATGCGGTAATTGCATCCAGCTGCCGCTGATCACAGCGTGAGCATAAAAAGGCAGCCGGTGCAACGCAAACCAGCTTTTCGCTTCGGAGCCGAGTGACAACATCGTTCTGCTCCTAACAAACTGCTTCGTGTGTGACGAGTCTAGCGCACTCTAGGGAGCTTCTTGTGTGACGAGTCTAGCGCACTCTAGGGAGCTTCTTGTGTTGGCGGATGGCACTTCAGCGGTGGTCATTCCTGTGTTGAGTGGGTTGCGCACATCAGGCTGCACTACCCCCTGTCGTGCTGCAAGCGGCCATTTCCCCTGTGTGTTTCAGCACCTAAAAGAGCATTTCCTTGAAAGAGCCTACTTTTCTAAAGGAGCATTTCCTTGAAAGAGCCTATTTTTCTAAAAGAGCTTACACGGGTGCGTCTTTGTAAAGACGATGGTTTGTCTTTTTAAAGATGCCGTTTCAGCCATGCATTTCTGTATGCGGTCGTTACCTGGCAACGGGTGATGTTCACGATTGCTGCCTCACGTGTCTGGGCATTAAACACGCTGAGGTGGCATTCGCGGATGAGTCATGTTCCCATTGCGGGAAGATGACCATCTCGGAGCTGTGG
>NW_015664013.1:398585-399421 GCF_001515625.1 Sinocyclocheilus rhinocerous
GTGCGTTTCTGGATGCGGTCGTTACCTGGCGCCGGGTGATGGTCACGATCGCTGCCTCACGTGTCTGGGCATTAAACACGCTGAGGTGGCAGTCGCGGATGAGTCAGGTTCCCATTGCGGGAAGATGACCATCTCGGAGCTGCGGGCCAGGCTCCGTTTCCTCCAGGGGGGCGGAGCTCTGTTGCCTCTGCCACGATCTAGTGTTCGTCCTGGCGGCAGCCAGGTGAGGACTACTTCGGGCAGTAGCACAGGCAGTCTGAGGGTTACAGTGGTGGCAAACCCCTCAGGGAACCAACCCTTGGGGGACCATCGCTCCTGTAGCGCTTCGCAACCAGTTGAGCCGCCAAAGGAACGCGCTGGGCCCTTTTTAAAGAGCGTACCAGCGGTATCTTTCGGTGCTCCTCCCGACGACTGGATGTCGATCACTGCATCGGAGGGAGAGCTCTCTGGAGAGGAAGATTCGGCTGTGCTACCGCCCTCCGGGACGGTGGCAAGGCCTGAATCGGATCCAGATATGTCGGCTATGCTTTCCCGGGCCGCTAAGAGGGTAGGGCTCGAGTGGAAACCTCCACCGCGTCACGAGCCCTCAAGGTTGGACAATTGGTTTCTCGGGGTGGCTCGCGCTGGTTCTCAGCACCCCGCCTCGGTGCCTTTCTTCCCAGAGGTGCATGAGGAGCTCACCAGGTCATGGACGGCACCTTTTACTGCCGGAAACCGACCTGCTGGTTCCTCCTCCCTCACCACCCTCGACGGTGGTGCAGCTAGGGGGTATACGGGGGTCCCCCCCAGTGGAGCGGTCAGTTGCGATGCAGTTGTGTCCTAATACCGCCTCCAAC
>NW_015664013.1:399894-401261 GCF_001515625.1 Sinocyclocheilus rhinocerous
CGCGCTGGTTCTCAGCACCCCGCCTCGGTGCCTTTCTTCCCAGAGGTGCATGAGGAGCTCACCAGGTCATGGACGGCACCTTTTACTGCCGGAAACTGACCTGCTGGTTCCTCCTCCCTCACCACCCTCGACGGGGGTGCAGCTAGGGGGTATACGGCGATCCCCCCGGTGGAGCGGTCGGTAGCGACACAGTTGTGTCCTAAGACCGCCTCCTCCTGACAGGGTAACCCGTCGCTCTCAGGCCTGTAGGCATTCGTCTGGTCTGACCGGCGGTGCTTTACGGCTTGTGGAGAAGCTGCCTCCGCCTTACACGCTATGGCGTTACTGCAGGTTCACCAAGGCACTGAAGGACCTGCACGAGGGGGCTACTGCTACTCCGAGAGACGAAGGGCACCGCGAGTTCTCTGGGTCGTGCGATGTCCACGACATGAGGGACGCCAACAAAGTTCGGTTCCTCAATGCCCCTGTGTCCTAGACCGGCCTCTTCAGCGACGCAGTCGAGAGCTCTGCCCAGCAGTTCTCGGCTACACAGAAGCAGACTGAGGCAATTCGTCACATCCTGCCCCGGCGGGCAGCTGCTGCCTCCACCCGTCGCCGGCCACAGCGCCCCAGCCTGCTCGTCGCCGAGGGCGGCCCCCTGCGTCCGCCCCCCTTCCCCGGTCTGACCGGCGGTGCTTTACGGCTTGTGGAGAAGCTGCCTCCGCCTTACACGCTATGGCGTTACTGCAGGTTCACCAAGGCACTGAAGGACCTGCACGAGGGTGCTACTGCTACTCCGAGAGACGAAGGTCACCGCGAGTTCTCTGGGTCGTGCGATGTCCACGACATGAGGGACGCCAACAAAGTTCGGTTCCTCAATGCCCCTGTGTCCTAGACCGGCCTCTTCAGCGACGCAGTCGAGAGCTCTGCCCAGCAGTTCTCGGCTACACAGAAGCAGACTGAGGCAATTCGTCACATCCTGCCCCGGCGGGCAGCTGCTGCCTCCACCCGTCGCCGGCCACAGCGCCCCAGCCTGCTCGTCGCCGAGGGCGGCCCCCTGCGTCCGCCCCCGTTCCCACTCCGCATCCGCAGCAGCCTCAAGCAAGCGGCGCCATGGAGCTGGGCGTAGGCAGGCCGCACCGCCCGTCCAGGCCCCCATCAAACCTGGCGGTGAGTGGAAGAGCAAGAGACCCTGGGACGGGCGACCCAGAGAGGGAGGAAGCTGCTCTTTGGGGGATGGTAAATGCACCTCTCCCTCCCCCGGAGGAGGGCCGGGTTGAGAATCTGGAAAATCTTGACGAGAGAGTGGTTTTCTCTGTCCCTGGGTCCCAGGAGGGCACGGAGAGTCGCAGACGGACCAATACCAGACCACACTCATCCTCCTTCAT
>NW_015664013.1:401274-401755 GCF_001515625.1 Sinocyclocheilus rhinocerous
CAGCCTGCTCGTCGCCGAGGGCGGCCCCCTGCGTCCGCCCCCGTTCCCACTCCGCATCCGCAGCAGCCTCAAGCAAGCGGCGCCATGGAGCTGGGCGTAGGCAGGCCGCACCGCCCGTCCAGGCCCCCATCAAACCTGGCGGTGAGTGGAAGAGCAAGAGGCCCTGGGACGGGCGACCCAGAGAGGGAGGAAGCTGCTCTCGGGGGATGGTGAAGGCACCTCTCCCTCCCCCGGAGGAGGGACTTGCACGGTATCTGGGTGCCTGGCTAGCGCTACCCAGCCCGTCTCGCTGGCTTCTGCGTACCATCAGCCTCGGCTATTCGATTCAGTTCGCCTGGCGAGACACGTTTACACCTTGAAGTGGAACCTGTTCGTCGAGTGGTGTTCTTCTCACCGAGAAGACCCCCGGAAATGCCCGATCAGAGTCGTGCTTTCCTTTCTGCAGCAAGGGTTGGAGCGAAGGCTGTCTCCCTCCACCCCT
>NW_015664013.1:403640-404346 GCF_001515625.1 Sinocyclocheilus rhinocerous
GGTTTTCTCTGTCCCTGGGTCCCAGGAGGGCACGGAGAGTCGCGGACGGACCAACACCAGACCACACTCATCCTCCTTCATCGCCAGCAGGCAACAGCAGGCGGTTCGAGAGCGTCAACAAAGGCCCTACTCATGCACCCTCTGCCAAACTGTGGAACCAGGTAAGCGTTGCACCGCACACTCAGACCCCTCTTCGGTCCGCTCACAAGCCGTCCGAGTTGGGTCCCTGCGTTCCACCTCGCGGGTACGGCGGTGGTTCCGCTGGTCTCACTTGCACGGTATCTGGGTGCCTGGCTAGCGCTACCCAGCCCGTCTCGCTGGCTTCTGCGTACCATCAGCCTCGGCTATTCGATTCAGTTTGCCTGGCGAGACACGTTTACACCTTGAAGTGGAACCTGTTCGTCGAGTGGTGTTCTTCTCACCGAGAAGACCCCCGGAAATGCCCGATCAGAGTCGTGCTTTCCTTTCTGCAGCAAGGGTTGGAGCGAAGGCTGTCTCCCTCCACCCTTAAAGTCTATGTCACTGCGATTGCTGCTAACCATGACCCCGTGGAAGGGAAGTCGGTAGGGAACCTGGTCATCTTGTTCCTTAGGGGGGCGAGAAGGTTAAATCCTCCCCGGTCCCCCTCTATACCCTCTTGGGACCTGTCTCTGGTGTTTAAAACACTACAGCAGGGCCCATTTGAGCCTTTGCAGTCAGTCGAGCT
>NW_015664013.1:405925-406462 GCF_001515625.1 Sinocyclocheilus rhinocerous
CCCCCTCTATACCCTCTTGGGACCTGACTATAGTGCTCAAAGCACTACAGCAGGGCCCATTTGAGCCTTTGCAGTCAGTCGAGCTGAAGTTTCTTTCAATGAAAAATCTGCTCCTGCTTGCACTGGCCTCCATCAAGAGGGTAGGGGACCTGCAATCATTTTCGGTCGACGAGTCGTGCCTAGAGTTTGGGCCGGCTAACTCCCAGGTAATCCTGAGGCCCTGGCTCGGCTATGTGCCCAAGGTTCCAACTACCCCTTTCAGGGATCAGGTAGTGAACCTGCAAGTGCTGCCCCCAGCAGCCCTAGCTTTGCTTTGTCCCGTCCGAGCCTTGAGATGGTACATAGACCGGACACAATTCTAACCTCAAACGGGTAGAGGCACTGAGAGGCCCCGGTTTGGTGTCGGCTTGCTAAAACTGCTCCAGAGTGTCCGTACTGTAGGCCCTGTCGAGCTCCTCCATCCCCTCGGCAGCCAGACGTGGCGGAATGTCCGGCGCCCGGCCCTCACCCGATGAATCCTTGAGAACCCGTCGAAGG
>NW_015664013.1:406603-412098 GCF_001515625.1 Sinocyclocheilus rhinocerous
TCTTCCATATGCACCTAAACGGTTGTTCATATGTGTAAGTGCTTCCGAAACCTCCTTCGGGAAGGATTGGGGCTTCCGCAACGTTCCTGTTCCAAGTGGTACGGATACGTTTTCCCAGTGTTATCCAATCTCACTGAGTGGGTAGTGCTATGACAACAATGACTGGTCTTCTTGTTGCGAGCCCAAAAAGGGGCGCAGGCGGCTCGCACAGGACACTGGAAGGGGCAGCATCCATGGCGCTTTGGTAGGGATCCCAATTCGTCGGTCACCGACGTGACTTCGAGAGTGACCGACTGAAAGGGAACGTCTCGGTTACGTATGTAACCCTTGTTCCCTGAAGGAGGGAACGGAGACATCACGTCCCGTCACCACGGCTGCTGTACCACCGCTGAGCGGACGGGTCACCGGCTCGGCTCCTCGGCAAAAACCTGGTATGCGTTGCACCTGGTATACGGCAGCTGGATGCAATTACAGCATGCCAATGTGCATTGGCTCGTTTAGTTTACACTCGAAGTGGATTGGTCTCTCTAACCGAGATCCCAATTCATCGGTCACCGATGTGACGTCTCCGTTCCCTCCTTCAGGGAACGAGGGTTACATACGTAACCGAGACGTTCTACTTTAAGTCATAATTTAATCGTCTTAATTTAGCACAACATAAGAAAGTGAGCACATTTTCTTTTTTAGTTTTAATAAATTCTAATTGTCAGTATAACTTCAGGTACACATAACTTACTTTTTTAGGTATGAAATTGATTTACTTTAAGGCAATGTGTTTTTTTTTAATTGAAGTCATTAATCACTCTTTACAGTGTATAAAGTTAACTGTAACCTTAAAGTTTTAAAACTGTTCAGCTATAGTGATAATTACACAGTAATAACACGATATCGTTCTTCCAGTCGACGAATGATAAAAAAATTGACAGCCAATCAAAATCTTTCCTTTTAGTGCACCCTGCTATTATTCTTAACATTTTCATTTGTTGGTGTGTATGCTAATATAGCATATATAAAATGTAAAATAACACTTTAGTTATTGTTATAGTTATAAGTCTAAAAAAGTCATTAGTTCATCAGTCGGTCTATACTGGTCGTGCTGTATGTTTGTTTTTGCGTGCAGACAAAAAACAGCAGTGTAGGAAACAACGGTTTAATTTTATTCAAATGCTTTTGTACAATAAGCGTGTGGTGTGTCAGTCATTAGCTTAGCATGCTAACTTCTGGAATCAGCTGTGAATGTCAGTTGAGTCATGAGAGGAGCGCTATTTCTGTGAAGCATGTGAGTGACTGTTAATGAAGCTGCTGACAGCGTTGTCTTGCTGTCCATCAGCTCAGACCCTCAGCGGGGTAATTACCAGCACACTGACAGGACGGCACACCGAAATAAACTCGCTGAAGCCTCTAAAACAGCTTTCAAAACTGACAGCTAATAATCACCCATCCTGCGCTAGCTATACCGTTTTGGATTGTATAAGCAGTTTATGCAACTGGATGTGAATATATTATATGGATTTTAAATATGGGAGTTGTTCTGTTCTGACAGCAGTGAAACAGCAATGCTAACTGCAAATAACAAAATGAACCATATAATTGTGCAGAGTGGTTAGGATATTTAGAATGACAGCATGGACTGGTTGCATGACATGCCCTCATCCTCAAAAACTATGAGCGAAACTATGCAAGGTTAAAGAGTGTCTATTTGCATTAAAAGGATAGTTCACCCAAATTTATTTCTTCTGCTGAACAAAAAATAAGTTTATGAAGAATGTGGGTAAACAAACAGTTGCAGGTCCCCATTGACTTCCATAGTATATTTTTTTTCTCCATATTATAGAAGCCAATGGGGATCAGCAACAGTTTGGTTACCCACATTCTTCAAACCGTCTTCTTTTATGTTCAACAGAAGATAAAATTCATACAGGTTTGGAACAACTTGAGTACTTGAGGGCGAGTAAATTATTTTTGGGTGAACTATCCCTCCAAGTGCAAAGGCAAAGTTGGCAAAGGCTATTTAAACTAACTAACTCCGTCTCCCCAAATCTGGATCCTGAAGTAAAACCAGTTTTGCAGAACTGCTGGAGTACCCAATGATTTGTTTGTCATGAAGGTATAATCACTTACTCAGGACACTGACAGTAGACTCACTGGTCAGCTGAACGCTCATGGGCATCACATACTCGATGGTGAAGCAGCGACCCCTCTCCTCACCTGAGACAGAAAGAGCACAGAGGACCATGTGACTGCTCTGAGGTTGTGCTTTCATAGTTTAGGAGACATAACAAGGTTGGGTTTGAGTTTCATTTCATAGTGCAGAGCAGGGCTTTTCAAACAGTGGTCATCAATAAAAAAAACTATAATATAGCAATAAACATCAAAATTTCAGTTTTTCTAATTTAAAGTTCTATTCTATTGACAGATCATTTCTAATGACATTTGTAAAAATTGTGTGGCGCGAAGACTTGGTTCTATCCATCGGTTGTTGTTTGGATGGAGGCAGTTGATTGTAAGCTTGCAGTTTGCAGTCGAATGTAAGAAAAGGGCAGGTTTAAGCAGACTAAATGATTGGAGAAAACTGCCACATGTCACCAGAGAGTCCTGTCCTTTCACTGGAAGATCGAGTTAGGACTAAGTTTTGATTTAAAATGACAAAATCAATAATAATAATAATAACAATAAATAAAAATTAAACATGCATGAATTCATTGTTTACAATAACATCAATAAAATGCATTTAGAAAATAGATAACATGCTTTTTTTTTAATTTCTTGCCAACTTTAACAGAAAGAAATGAAAACAATTCTGTATATACTTTTGAGAATTTCTTTCAGAATGTTCTTCCTGTTTGGCTGAAAGATTGGATTAAACAGCATTTACAGCATTTAGCATTTACTTTCTTTCTTCTACTGAACATTTAAAAAAAAATGTCTCAGTGTTTTTTATTTATTTCTTATTTTTACGTCCATATAAAACAGTTAGGTTACCAATATTCAGCTTCAAATAGGTTTGAGTTAATGATGACAGAAATTTCTTCTTCTTTTTTTTCGGTGAGCTAAACCTTTAAGGGCAGTCATTGTGATTTCATCTGTGAGTCAAAGATTGGAGTCACTGTCACTTTCCTCATGTGGTGCGACCTACAGGATCATGATATCACAATCAGTCTCATATCACATTTACACATGCAACACTATGACACCCGCAGCAATGCAGCCCTCTCACATCAAAGCACAGAAATAATGTGAGACTTCTGGACTTCTGAAAGTTTTGGGTGTTTTAAAGCACAAGGCTGATGGTGATCCCAGCAGCCCGTCCCTGTAGAGCTGAAATGACTGCTCACATCTGTTCACAGTCACGCTCAATTTAACCGGCCATAAACAGCGTGGGTTTGAACCAAACTCAGTCCAATCGCTCACCCACATCTTCACACACACGGCACATTCTTTCGCTGAGACTAATGCTTGTGTGTTTGTGCCACAGCAGGCCGTTGTTTGCCGATCCAGGGTAGTGTGAGCTCAACATGTCATCTAAACGATAACGAAACATCCTGCCTCGTGTGGATAAACCTGCTTAATACAGCAGAAGACATCCCATCATTAAACACATCCATGGAGATGTCAAGGGAAGGCACAAGCATAGAGCCAAAAATAATGGCGTAAAACCTATAAACCCCTTTGAATGTGTGAAGTCTATTGGAAAGAACTCAAATGACTGGCTGTTTGCAGAAGACCAATTTACAATACTGACAATAAGAACTTATCAAACACCGTACAAAATAAGAAGTAAAACTCTCAAAAAATTAATAAAGCGATCTTTTCATCATGCTGTAGAAAAAAAAAATCTCTGGGTGTTTGTTAACATTTACTGGGAACCTCAACCAAAAAAAACAAACATCTGCAGGGAATGGAAACATCTAGACTCGAATGAATAAATTCACAAATAAATAAATACATTAATGAATTAATTAATTTAAATAAACAAACAAACCTGTTTAATACACCAGGCTTATACAAGTAAATAATTTCATTAAAAAAAAAAAAGTAAATTTTTTCATTTGACCCCCTAATTTGGTATTTTAAATACTAATATTTTCCTTTTAATCTAAATAAATACAATTTTAAGCCTTATTTTGTACATGTGAAAAGTGCTGGATATTTTTGTTCAGTTTCTAAAATCAGTACACTGAATATTCTTTGTGGCAGTAAGTGAATTGTATGGAAACGCAATACAAATGTTTTTTCTCACAAATTCTGACTTATTTCTTGCAATTCTGACTTCTTTTCTCAGAATTATGAGATATCAACTTGCAATTGCGAGTTATACAGTTAAATTCTGTGAAAAAAAAGACAATTTTTTTACAATTGCGTGTTTATATCTCAGTTCTAACTTTATAACTCACAAGTTTATATCTCACTACTCTGAGAAAAAAGTCAGAATTGTGAGTTTATATCAGAATTCTGGGGACATGAGAATTGTGAGTTTATATCACAGAATTCAGGGGGGAAAAGTCAGAATTTTGATTTCATATAATAGAATCAGGGGAAAAGTGTCAGAATTGTGAGTTTATATCACAGAATTCAGGGGGGGGAATCTGAATTGTGAATTTATATCATAGAATTCAGGGGAAAAGTCAGAACTATGAGTTTATATAATAGAATTCAGGGAAAAGTCAGAATTGAAAAGTCAGAATTGTGAGTTCATATCACAGAATTCAGGAGAAAAAGTCAGAATTGTGAGTTCATATAGAATTCAGGGGGGGGAATCTGAATTGTGAATTTATATCATAGAATTCAGGGGATAAGTCAGAACTATGAGTTTATATCATAGAATTCAGGGAAAAAGTCAGAATTGAGTTTATCACAGAATGAGTTTATATCACAGAATTCAGGGGAAAAAGTCAGAATTATGAGTTTATATCACATAATTCAGGGGAAAATGTCAGAATTATGAGTTTATATCACAGAATTCAGGGAAAAAGTCAGAATTATGAGTTTATATCACATAATTCAGGGGAAAATGTCAGAATTATGAGTTTATATCACAGAATTCAGGGAAAAAGTCAGAATTATGAGTTTATATCACATAATTCAGGGGAAAATGTCAGAATTATGAGTTTATATCACAGAATTCAGGGAAAAAGTCAGAATTATGAGTTTATATCACATAATTCAGGGGAAAATGTCAGAATTATGAGTTTATATCACAGAATTTTGGGGAGTCAGAATTGTGAGTTTATATCACAGAATTCAGGAGAAAACGTTAGAATTGTGAGTTCATATAGAATTCAGGGGGAAAAAGTCAGAATTGTGAGTTCATATCACAGAATTCAGGGGGAAAAAAGTCAGAATTGTGAGTTCATATCACAGAATTCAGGGGGAAAAAAGTCAGAATTGTGAGTTTATATCAGAATTCAGGGGGGAAAAAGTCAGAATTGTGAGTTCATATCACAGAATTCAGGGGGAAAAAATCCGAATTGTGAGTTTATATCAGAATTCAGGGG
>NW_015664013.1:412251-412808 GCF_001515625.1 Sinocyclocheilus rhinocerous
ACATAATGAATCATGGCGAGGTGAGAATCAACATCCTCATGGAACCAAGTGTTTTCGGAAGCACACAGATGCAGTTGGAATACCAACAATACAGCTCACAATGTGAGATTGACAAGCAGCACTGAAAATCCACACAAGAAGGAGAGAGCAAATCGGTGTTCAATAGATTCTGGACAAAATGGACAAAAAATTTTCACATCTGTACATGTGCCATCTGAGCACAGCGGCAGTTTATATCACAGAATTCATAGAATTCATGCAGAATTGTGAGTTCATGTAGAATTCAGGGGGAAAAAAGTCAGAATTGTGAGTTCATATCACAGAATTCAGGGGGAAAAAGTCAGAATTGTGAGTTCATATCACAGAATTCAGGAGGGAAAAGTCAGAATTGTGAGTTTATATCAGAATTCAGGGGAAAAAAGTCAGAATTGTAAGAAAAAAAGAACTGTGAGATAAAAAGTTGCAATTACCTTTTTCTTTTTATTCAGTTGTGGAACAAGCTTTAATAGAGATGTGCATTACGTAAAAAAAAAAATAAATAAACCTTTTCAAGCTGT
>NW_015664013.1:413908-426237 GCF_001515625.1 Sinocyclocheilus rhinocerous
AAAAAGTCAGAATTGTGAGTTCATATCACAGAATTCAGGGGGAAAAAAGTCAGAATTGTGAGTTTATATCAGAATTCAGGGGGGAAAAAGTCAGAATTGTGAGTTCATATCACAGAATTCAGGGGGAAAAAATCCGAATTGTGAGTTTATATCAGAATTCAGGGGAAAAAGTCAGAATTGTAAGAAAAAAAGAACTGTGAGATAAAAAGTTGCAATTACCTTTTTCTTTTTATTCAGTTGTGGAACAAGTTTTAATAGAGATGTGCATTACTTAAAAAATAAAATAAAAATAAAAACTTTTCAAGCTGTAATGTTATGCATATATGCAGTATTCCAAGCAAGTCACAGATTCTGCTAAATGAATAGCTGTAAATCAACATCCTCATGGAACCAAGTGTTTTCGGAAGCACACAGATGCAGTTGGAATACCAACAATACAGCTCACAATGTGAGATTGACAAGCAGCACTGAAAATCCACACAAGAAGGAGAGAGCAAATCGGTGTTCAATAGATTCTGGACAAAAACGCACATGCATTTTCACATCTGTACATGTGCCATCTGAGCACAGCGGCAGTTTATATCACAGAATTCATGGAAAAAAGTCAGAATTGTGAGTTCATGTAGAATTCAGGGGGAAAAAAGTCAGAATTGTGAGTTCATATCACAGAATTCAGGGGGAAAAAGTCAGAATTGTGAGTTCATATCACAGAATTCAGGAGGGAAAAGTCAGAATTGTGAGTTTATATCAGAATTCAGGGGAAAAAAGTCAGAATTGTAAGAAAAAAAGAACTGTGAGATAAAAAGTTGCAATTACCTTTTTCGTTTTATTCAGTTGTGGAACAAGCTTTAATAGAGATGTGCATTACTTAAAAAAAAAAATAAATAAACCTTTTCAAGCTGTAATGTTATGCATATATGCAGTAGTCCAGGCAAGTCACAGATTCTGCTAAATGAATAGCTGTAAATGTAACTTGAGGTAAAGTCCTCCAAAAGTAGAATCAGCCATTTACTTACCTGCCAGAAAACAGACTCTCCAGAGGCCGGAGTGGATGGACATGCGTATGTCAGCGCTCTGGTTGAGAGGCAGGATGACGCCCTCCTCCAGGTAGAGCCAGTAGTCAGTGCTGACGGCGATACCCAGCAGCCCCAGACTGCATACCGCAAACACACTGCTGAGCAGGGTCAGGGCCTTCCTCCCGCACGCGCTCATGCCACTCAGCCTTCAGCAGGGGGCGCTCACCACACAGATAATCTGAGGGAAACGAAGACATAGCGCTGTCAATTTATGAAGATCTGCTTGCTGACTATAAATCAGGAGGGCGTCAATTTCCATCTGTAGCAAATCTGACACATAATGAATCATGGCGAGATGAGAATCAACATCCTCATGGAACCAAGTGTTTTCGGAAGCACACAGATGCAGTTGGAATACCAACAATACAGCTCACAATGTGAGATTGACAAGCAGCACATTCACTGAAAATCCACACAAGACGGAGAGAGCAAATCGGCGTTCAATAGATTCTGGACAAAAACACACATGCATTTTCACATCTGTACATGTGCCATCTGAGCACAGCTGCAGCTGCTGAGCATGTGATATGTGTGAGACACTGTCTGATGCACAATGCAAAATGAAACTGAAGATTCTCAAGTTTAGATCAGGCTGCTTGGCATGTGGCATTGCAAAACTGATATTAAGGTGACATGTCGTTCAATTATCCCAATATCTGTCATATATGAATCTCCCATATGAAATGCAGTATTACCTGTCACTCAGAATGTCAGAGCATCCATTGCTGCTGTGATGATGGACCTGTTTACAGATGGACACATTCATGTACAGATGTACACAGATGTACAGAGATTATGTGCATTTTCAACCAGTTTAGTCTACAACAAAGCCGATTAATAAAAACTAATCCCCACAAACCCGCAATTGTGTTTACTGTCTTATATGGCACACGTACAACTCTTCACTTAAAAGTTTATTAAGAACTCTGTCCCTCACTTAGCAACACGTTAGTCTTCTGTAGAGCTGCTTTATAGTGCAATTGAGTTTGTTTCACTGATGAACTCTGCAACATCAACACAGTTATTGAAAATAAACTTAATCAAAACTGAAATTTGAGCAGAATAATGACACTTCTGAAGAGCTGCTTTACAGCTGAAATTAGTCTCATAACTGAAGAATTTTGCAACATTAGCAATGCTATTTTCCTATTAGTGTGAAGCTGCTTTGAAACAGTCTGTATTGTATAAAGTGATAGGCTATAGAAATAAATTTGACTTGACTTGAACATGGGTTTCTCTCAAAACTTAGAAATTTTGGGTTTCTTATTATTAATGTGTGTTTGCTTATGACCAATACCAATGCAGACAGGTTTAAAAAAAGAACAAATTAATCATTATTGTTAATAAATAATTGTTATATTATTATTTTCCATACCAATGTTCCCACAGTTATTATTAGTAACAGTAAAATTAGTAGTGTACAGTGTAAGAAAACTTCACAGAAATCAGTGATGGATACCAATTATTATTATTATTATTATTTTTTTATTTTTTTATTTTTTTGCAATAACTGTAGTAACCATGATAATAAAGCTAAAACTATGGTAACCATGGTGCATTTTTGCAAGGACGCAAAGCAGGAGAACTTCAAATCAGCAGCATCACACTACGATCATCAGCCTAGTTAGTCAGCTCACTAGGTTTTGAGACAGTTTTTATCTTTATAATGTTTTTGAATTTTCACCGCTTTTTGGTGTCATCACCGTAAATAAAATGTTTCTCTTTACTCTCTACACGTTGCAGCAAAATGACTTGAGTAATGGACATTATGTGCCGCACACAGCTGCGTTCTCATTATTATAAAGCAATTTAAAACACATTTGAACACTTTAACACATGTACACAATATCAGCCATACAACCATATTTAAAGCACAAATAAACACGTTTTAAAATATTAAATGCAATGTGTATTTCTCACTTCAGCATATGAAATCATCAGTACATTTAAGACACGTGCATCTGTGTTGACATGCGTAAATGACGACAGCAGCTTCATATTGCTTCATCTGCATCGAAAAGATGAGAAATTACCTGAAGGATGCTGTTGATGAGAGTAAATGTGAGTGTAATCCAGCTGTGGAGTGAAGAGCTCCTCGCAGCGCAGCCTGACCACGAGAATGAACACGAGCTAGCGAGCGTGTAGTACGTGTGTGTGTGTGTGTGTGTGTGTGTCTTTGACCTGCATTATATCCGAGCCTGCATCTAGAACAAATATTATTAGAGTTTACATGAAAGCAAGCATGCAGTGTGGTTGTGCGGCACATGTGTAGTGCTCACCCACAGACATTCACATGGTTCATTCTGAAGTATTAGCAAAACAACAAAGCTAATGCTTTTCACGGAACTTACATAATTACCCAACAACAGGCCAGGTGTGAAAGCACCCTTATGAGCTGGGTCTTTTTGGAGAATCAAAAATAAGGCATTCAGTGCAATGCAATTCACAAACAAATAGGCTAACTCTTATGAACTAGGTCTTTAAATGAATCATTCATGATGACTCCCAAAGAGTTGCTTGATCGAATAAATCTTATTGAACTCAAGTTCAGTACCTACTTGGTTTTGAAATAAAGCAAGTTTCATGTAAAGATGCTTAAACTCGTTACAACTGACTGGCATGCATTCAGTCTTTTTTTTTTTTTTTTTTTCATACAGAACAATATGCAACAAATAGGCTATGTATTACCTTAATTAGCCTAAATGACAGACACTTTCTTAGAAAAGATCCACTCTTCATTACCGAATGTGTGTGCACTTAATATAACTCAAAATACCTATTTCTGCTATTTTCTTTAAAAAAAAAAATGGATTGAAAAGGGAAGGGAAAAGGGGAAGAGTGTAGGAATAGCCAATAAAATGAACAATATAATAATAACCATAATTATATTAATAATGTAGCTATAGATAGCCTATTGTAATATACTGTAGTTTATTTTTATCAGTTGCTATAGCTACAGCTTTTATTTATTTATTTAATGTAATGCAAACAATACATCCAGCCTCAAGAAGATCACAAATGGAGCCTCACAACAAATCATTCTTGTTATGGGTTCACTCTAGTGCAGCAGTGCTCTACAGAAATCTTTTCAAAGAGACATCTTCATCTTTTTCTCTAAGGGTGTACTGAAATATACATACAGTAGCCTATACTGTACTGGCTTTAAAGTACTTCTGGGGAGAGGTTACATTTTGACCTTTTGATTTATCATAGTAAAATCCTTATTTGGTCAGAAATTACATTCTATGGGCTGTGCTGTACTGTTTCAAAATCCGGTTTTAGCCCTTTTCCTGGACTAAAAGACTCCTTGTGCTCTACATCTAACATTATTGAAAAGCATGATGGACTCATAAAGATAACTGCTTGAGTGTTAACTTTCATTTTGTCAGAAATATTTTGTAAAAATTCATTAAATAAGTTACCAAATTTTTTTTGTCTAGTATTGCTGTTTTATAGCCAATTATGAAATACATGTATGCCACATTGACAAAGTCATTCAAAAAAAAAAAAAAAAGTAATTAATAAGTCTGCTAACAGACCTTTTGCAAAAATTGTTCTTATCATTCTTATAATATGGCCTCATGTTTCAATTTTCTAAATATTTATTCCTTAAAAAATTAAAGTAACTGTTAATGGAACCCTTAAGTAACAGGAATCATTAGGAGGAATCAGAACCGGATTCTGAATGGTTAAATTCTTTGATTCCCATCCTTGCTCGTCTCGTACTGTGGGAAGTGTGTGGATTACGGAGAACTTTGTCTGCATCTGAATTCAGATACTTCAATAGCTACTATATAGTAGGTGAAAAAGAGTATGTGAAAAAAGATTTATGTCCGAATCCACACTCACACAAGTGTAGGCAAGAAGTACCCGGATGGCCTACTACTTCTTGCGAGATTCTGAAGTGTGCATACGATGGACACTTTACTATCCCATGAGGCCACGGTAGAGGATTTATGAATATCTGTGATGTGGTGCAACTCACGCTGGTAAGTCACATGACAATGACTACATTGTCTACATTGACTACATTGTAGTAGGCTACATCCGGATTACATAATGTAATGTAATTTACATTCATACTACACACATTCTCTTTTTGCAGTCGCGAAGTAATTACATACTCAAAATAAAGCTGGGACCGAGATGGGTCTTGTGAATGTTGCCCAGTTGTGTCCCACCTTGTGACAAGTGCAATTCTATATGAAATCCATGTGGGCAATTGACATGGGGCCATTATGGAACCCACG
Source organism: Sinocyclocheilus rhinocerous (assembly GCF_001515625.1). Classification (NCBI taxonomy): domain Eukaryota; kingdom Metazoa; phylum Chordata; class Actinopteri; order Cypriniformes; family Cyprinidae; genus Sinocyclocheilus; species Sinocyclocheilus rhinocerous. Next base: position 419,235 of record NW_015664013.1, read on the forward strand.
GACAATCCCATATAGAGCCCATTTTTCAGCCCATTTCAAACCCACATGGGCCCCACAATTTAATGTTAGCTGGGTTAAAGCTGGGACCGAGATGGGTCTTGTGAATGTTGCCCAGTTGGGTCCCACCTTGTGACAAGTGCAATCCTATATGAAATCCATGTGGGCAATTGACATGGGGCCATTATGGAACCCGCGGACAATCCTATATGGGGCCCATTTTTCAGCCCAGTTCATACACATGGGGCCATTATGGAACCTGCGGACAATCCTATATGGGGCCCATTTTTCAGCCCAGTTCATACCCATATGGGCCCCACATACAAATGTTGGCTGGGAAGTGCCTACCCAAGAGAATATGTGATTTTCGGACACTGCCTTAGTTTGTTTTGGTTGACTTTTACATTTTTGCACAGCACAATATTCAACTACTGTTGTTTTTATATGTGCTATGTAAATAAAATTTGAAATGATTTTTGATTCGTTTAATGTCTGAACTAAACCATATTCAGTTGGAAAATAAATGAACTCAATAACTCTTTAACTGCTTACAAATGTGTCCTGTGTTAGATCACATTTACTAGAGTTTGTTTATGGCCACTGATGCTGAATGAAGAATGTGCTCAAAAAAATCCGGTCACTCCATCATCTTGAAGAACTAAAACATGGACATAACCACTTTTGTCATACATTTATTTATACACATTATCCTTCACAAAGAACAGAGGGACAAACTTTTGTAAAGAAAAACAAAGATGAGTGACTTAACTTATTCAAACTGTCCTGGAATCCATAATTTCATCATAATAATAATAAATATATATTTATAATTCCTGATAGAATCTCTAATAAGAAATGGCTGGGTGGAATGTTCATATACTTCATATGCCCAGGGAAAGTTGGAATGCCACCTCACATGCAGAGAAACCCCAATCAAACACATGAACGTTACATTCCCAAATACTCTCAATGTGAGACACTTGTGTTTACCTGCATCCTGCAAGACAACCGCTTGAATACTGTCTGAATCACTTCATAAGAGGACCGGCTCTGTTTCCACTCGTATCATCAAGTATCCATTTACTTCTTGGGATGAAGAAATAAACACCTGGAATATCTACTTGTTTTTTTTTCTTCCACACACAGGGACTTCTATGAAATTTCTAAAATACATACTGAAAAATTATAGCTCCAAAAAATGTGCTCATACTGATGAATCAGTGGTGAAATTCAACAATGGTGAACCTGATAACTACAGTATTCCACCAAGTGCTTGGCACAAGACTAGAGCCCAAACCGAGCGATCTAATGTGTAAATACAGCATTTCTGAGGTGCTTTTTTTTTTTTTTACTAGAATACATAAATTGAAGTCAGACTTATGGTAAAATTGACTTTCCCATCTTTACCCTGTTGTCATACAGATAATTCAGATGGAGTTGCACAGCAGTGGTCTAAATCTTTATCCACCGATTGAAACTAAACAGGAACAAAAGCAACAACACAAAGGAAGAGAGTTGAGGTGGGACGGATATGGTACTCGGTGTGACAGTCATTCCATGCTAGAGGACTCCGGATTCCTGGAATCATGCAACACGTTTTGCATGCGCCGATTTGCCCCACATGCACACAGCAGCTGCAGTATACAAACACACATAGAGTATGTAGGAGCACAGAGCCCAGTCAGTCTACATACAGCTCCTACACTTATATACTATCAGCATAGAAAACATAGCGGATAAATACAAGAATTACATATAACAAAGGTTTGCAGATACCAAAGCTATCTCAGATTAGCCAAACTAGTCTTTTTGGATCATCTAAACATAGAAACCATCTAAGTTAAAAAGTTAAAAGCACATTCAGTTCTTAGTATAAAATCTGCAGGATAATGTACAGTACGCCTTCTCTGTATTTACAAAAATCTTGGTATATATACTGTAGTGTACCTTTAGTGTAACAGTAAACATAGCGCTCTACGTAAAAATACTCACAGAGCAAAAATGCAAGATGATCACAAACTAAGACCTAAAAAGACAAAAATATCCGATATATACTGGAAAGTTCCCTTTGATAAGAACATGTAGTTTAACATGAAGAGTATTGATCACCAAAGGACAGAAACACTACCAGAGACAGGGTTATATTAGAAGTTATACACGACTGACCTCCCACCCCCCTCCAACATAATAAAAAAAAAAACCTGTAATGATTCATATGAAAAGAAAGTGTATATGAAGACCATTAGGAGTTTTTGCATTGTGGCATAATTTTTATGTCAGTTATGCACATTTTAATTGCATTAATGTTTTTATTTTTTCTGTAATTCTCTTTGTTTCCAGCAGTGATTTTCATTAGATTCTCATTATTGTCAAATCATTACAGTAATAAGCAGCATAAACAACAAACACTACCATGATTTATAAATACTTAATGTACATTAAATAGTACATCTTCATTTCACATTTTTTTCACATTAAAGTAAGGGTTTAATTTTTAATTTATTTATTTAGCTTTTAGGGTAAAGGTGCTTAACAGTCATGAAAATGTCACAATGCAAAAAAAAAAAAAATGTATATATATATAATAAACATCTTAATGGTTTTAAAACAGGATTCTTTTTTCTTTAAGCAAAGATTTTCTGGGGGGAAATATGTCCTAGACAAGGTTTTGACAGGTTTCGGAGACTCACCCCCTACAGTTTAAAGTACAGCATCTTTTTTTGTCTCGTTACATATTCTTTATGTTGTAGCAGTGGTAGATTTCTTTAGCATAATATGCAGGTTTTAAACCCAAAACCATATATCCATTTCTAACAGAAGTGACTCAGTCTGGTTTGAAATGTTGCACTGGATACTTATTATCAGGCCCAGGCAGAATCCGCAGACTTTTTTGTGCTGAACATGAAAAACACAAATCTGCAGGATGGATTTAAACAAGGTAAAATATGTTCAATGAAACAGTGTTATTAGATTATCCAAAGTATTTAATAAAAACAAACATGCAAGCGGATGAGTATAGGACAGGTGATCTGCAGGATTCTGCGGGTGTGTAAGGCCTGCGTATTTGCAACGAGGAATCACTCAGAATCACAATTCATACATTTAGAGCGAGATGAAAAGTTGTGTATATGTTGAATATGTCAAGACCAGGCGAGCAGGCAGTGACGGGATTGGAAGTTGTCATGCTAAAACTCGAGGAGCAATAAGGGTTCAAGTTTCAGCCCAAGATAAGGGACACCACCAAGAGATCTAGTAGGAAATCAATATGCATATATAGAACTGGATATAAAAAACCTTTTGATGCAGTAATATTTTGGCACTCCTATAACAAGATATTTTTTTTAGATTTACAAATATATAATTCAGGAACAGTAGAAATGGCAGTAGAGGATAAAAGGAATAGGACACAAAAACCTGTTTCATGTCAGCATGCTTCACACACAAAGAATCTGAGGACTGGAAAAAGGGATCGTTCAATATCTCCACCTTCTGTGTTCTGTCAAATATACTGAACCTGCACATAACATCTATCTGCATACAGGCAATCGATGAACTGTCATTACTATGAGGACATTATCACTCTGTTTCAAAGCCTAGAGAGCTGCCTTTCTGTCTACTGCCTACACAAGCAGCATCCTAACTGAGATGGAACCTCATAAAAGCATAATTTGTCAGGAACGAGTCTGTGGTGCCTTAAAATGCTCATCAGTCTATGGAACAGATCTTACACCAGCTCCATTAAAAACTGGCAACAAAGTCTGAATGTGGACACATGCTTTAGAATATTATTTCCATTCAGCCATCAAACCCCCTTCTCCAGCCCTCCTCAGTTCAGATAAAGGGTATTCAACTGTCTACAAAGATTTGGTGAGCTCATAAATAACAGGGATGTGGTTGTTAGTTTGAGCAGGACGGGCGGTCCTCTTCTTCATCGGGCTGTCTCATACCACACTGTGAAGCGACGATGGGTGGATGAACTCTGGGTTTATGTAAGAGAATCCAGCGAATTCGCTCTGGTCGATGTTGGCGATGACCAGTTGGTCTGGAGGGGTCAGCATGGGCTGCGTGCGGGTGAAGAATTTGTCGAAGTTCTCCGCTGCTTTGCCGCACTGTTAAAGGAAGGGGAGAAGAAAGATGGTGGGTTATTTTTAGATTTTTAGAACTGAAAAGCTCGCAATTGAGCATTTTTATAAAGATGATTGGAAGGGGAATATTCATGGCTGTGTTAAAGGATTGAAACGACTGCAGCCCAGTTCTAGCATCTGTGCTGTACCAATTGGGTCCTTTGAGGGGGCTGTGCAAACAAACATGGGTGGCCACAGGTTGAGATGAATCAGTTTATAGCCATAAAACACATATATACACACAGTGAGAGAAGATCAGCACAGAGGGTGGGTGGTTTTGATGCAAACACATAAAAAGACTTTTAAAATAGTCCAGGCCTTTATCATGTGGACTCCCTTATTAAGCCAAGTTGACTAAGGTTGACTAAATGCTGACCCACACTAAAAGATTTTTAAAACAATCAGAGTACCAACTGTGACTTTAGAGTCAAACGTGACTTTAGAGTGAACAAATGGCGGATGGCGGGCAAGAAGAAATGGTGACAATAGTATTATTGGATTTCTTTTTTTACCGGAAATTCGTGGAAAAACAGAAATAGGTTTGGATGAAGTCGTGAAGATGGCATGAATGTGGACTTTACATTTACAGAGCGGGCTGGAGGCGAGTAAAACTTCCGTCTTCCGTCAACTAACTTTCTGATTGGAAATCGTTCCATTCCGTTCCACATGACAATCTACAGAGTGTGTGCACGTTTGTCCTCAGGAATCCCCCCACACAACAGGATTTCTGAACGTAAATATTCAACCTGTTGGATATTTACAATTTTGAGCAGATTCAATCATTGTTAAACACACCCCACACCACAGGAAAATCCAACCTGGTCTCATAAAAATACGTATCTCTGGGTACTTTTCTGCAACACCGTTTTTACGCACCTTACTGCACGTTTCGCCGCAGTCTCAAAGAGAAATGTCCACTGAGTGGCGCTAAAACATGGGTTCAATACGTGAACCCTGGCACGTTTTTATTACGTTGATATAGGTACGTATTGCTGTGTTTTTATTACGTTGCTTCAGGTACATATTGCGGCGGTTCAGAATTCAAATATCTGGGGACTGTCGCTAAAAGTTAATGCTCTATCATGTTGGAAATATGCCCTACCCCAAACCCAACCCAAACCTACCCGATAGTGTTAACAAATGCTAAACTGATATAAAAACACAAAATGGTTTGTGAACACAGTTAATTTTGACTTTATAGACAGACTGATCTTGTGTCAATGTCCTCATTAGTTGGTCAAGGCTATAAGCAGTACATTGAGCTGTAACAGCGTGGACTCTCAACCCCCCTTTATTTCATATACCTTCCTGTCAAGCACTGAACTAGTAAAAGAAATAGAATAATTTACTAATCACAGCAATCAGATAGATGGTCTGGTGTTATTTTTTAGCAGCTTTGTAAGTTCTAATCAAAATTTTGATTCTCATTAGGGGTGCATTTAACGCACCGCTAACTACCATAGTTCAACAGACTCAAGAAATTAACTAACTGTCTGTTTGTGTAGTAACTTCTATTGTTGCAGAACTTTCGATTTTCGTTAATGATGCCAAATTAATGTCATATTATAAAAACATGATTTTGGAGGACTAATTTGCTATTTTGTTCTGTTCTGGAATCGTGGTTTCCCTCACACTAACTGTGTTTTCATTCTCATGACAAACTAAAAGGCGCAGAATTAAATTTGTACATATTTGAATGACAGATATAGACCGTATACAGCATGTTAGCTTGCTTAATTTGGTCAAGAGAATGATCTATTGAAGTCAAAGTCATTCTAACTATACTTCTAATCACAGGTCGAGAGCTGCAGTATCAACTATAATTCTCTGCAAAGCTGTTTGCAAATGTCCATTGGAACAATGGTTTCGGAAAACACAGAATCATGAAACTATGATGCTTTTAGAAAAAACACACACCAATGATTGTTAAAAACCAGAATGCCTCACACTAGGAACAAATAATGTTTTTGTAAATTTTTCATGTTCAAAAATATTTTTTTTTCTGAATGACTGATTTGCTGTTTAAAACTCCTCATATGAGTTGTCTGCATGTATAATTAAGTTTAGAAAGTTTGTAAGAATGTTTAGCGTCCGTGGTATCAAAATGATCGTTGCCAGACGCTGGCGGGGTGAACGAGGCTTGAGTTGTGAGGGCGCGGGCGCAGCCTCCGTGTTGCCAGATCCTATTATAAGCGTCTTTGGACTTGTCTTTTCCACTTAATTTGACACTTTAGAAAGTTAATAAAGTGGGAATTTACCATATAGAGTTAGCAATATATTTATCTTATCTTTTTAGCAAAAGATTTGAACTAATTTCGATTTATTCTGATTTATTTTTCGGATTTTATTTGTTTTCATAGCAATATCTGGCAACACTGCATCACCGGCACTTAAACTGAGGCCATGTCCACACGTACATGGGTATTTTTATAAACGAGTTTTTCCTTCCGTTTTTAAAAAAATCTCCGTCCACATGAAAACGCAAACGCATGCTATGAAGAGTGCTTCACAGTGGTCAAGAGCATGCCAAACCAACAGGTGGCGATATAATCTCAACCGTAAAGCCATGTTGGCCAATCAGAAGCCTGAAAAAGTTTCCAGTAGGCAGAGATAACAGCGCAGGCTCCATTCGGCAAGGCAAACGCAAAAAAAAACAAAAAAAACATCATGATATTATCTGTCAAAAACATTATCAATGCTATCAACAGTGTTGGGGAAGCTACTCTGAAACTATAGCTTGACCAGCTACAAGCTACTCGTAAATTAAAGTAGCTAAGCTACATTCAAGCTACCCTTTTGAAAAAGTAGCTAGCTACACTACAAGTTACTGTCAAAAAGTAGCTAGCTACATTGAAACTACTTTCAATTTTTTTATTATTATT
>NW_015664013.1:426494-430328 GCF_001515625.1 Sinocyclocheilus rhinocerous
ATGCGTGATATCACAACAGATGGCGGTAATGAACAAATTTAGTTTGTGATCTAGTCAGAAGACGCTGCACTGCTTCAATGCAGGCTCGTGACTCGTCAGAACGCAAAACGGAATGTAGCGTTTGGTTGCGCTACACCGCTACTTGCTGGAAAAAGTAGTTAGCTACGGGAAAAGCTACAATGTTTTAAAAGTAGCACCGCTAGTGTAAAGCTACTGAAAAATGTAGTTAAGCTTGTAGCGTCGCTACTTGTAGCTAGCTACTCCACAACACTGGCTATCAAAAACAGTAGCATTTAACACTAGTACACAGATCTGTAGAACAAGTAGGTTACAAAATTAAATGAAATATGCAAACATTTGCCATGAAGAAGTCTATGCTATTTCATTCTGTATAGTAGTTACATTTTCACAAAGTTATGCTAAAAACATTCATAAGAGCACTAGACAAAGTTATCATCTATATGGTTATTAATGAAAACTATAACAGTAATATGTATTGTTGCATGAATAATAAAGAACTAAACAAAATTATCCATCCCTAACCTATAGTAAAGTATTAACACATTTTGATGCAATAAATTTGGTATAATTTAACAATGTTCATCCCTCAAAAACAGAGAAAACATATTTCACAAACATCTACATGTATGTTTCTTTTAAAGTGTTTAGTGTATATAATGAGTTGTATTTATAGGGGTTTTTTATAGCACAATTCTTAACCCCACCCCAGACCTCACTAATTTTCAAACCCTGGTTACGGCCATGACTAGGAAGCAACACTGCAGCTAGCCATTATTGGATGCACTAGCTTCAGCCATCTTAGTGTATAAAATGCATTAGATGAGCAGTGAGATGGTCATTTGAGGCTGAGACTAGACACATCAAACTATTATCAAAGTGCAGGGGTTATGCAAGTAACTAAACAATATACAGTGTGGTCTACTGTGACCTGAGGAAGTGAGTTGTCATCAACCCCAACAGCGCTGGCAAAGGTCACAGACGTACAAACACATCATATTCACACTCACCACTTTGGGTTTGAAAGGAGGCTGGATCTCTCTGTTGGCCAACCGTTCCCAGTCGATTCTGCGGAAGAAAGCTTGCTCCTTTATATCTCGCTCACCCTCTGGACAGCAACCTAGACGCTTGGATGGATGCTTCGTCATCAGCTGTGCGTGTGGACGAGAAGAGAGAGATTATTAAACCAGAGCCCATCTAGATTTAATCATGAAAGAGCATCTGGGTAGGTAGATAAAATATTTATAATGATAATGTATTTTTCATTCTATGGAAACCACTAAAACACACTAGTGCAATTCAAAGTTTTTCCAATTTGGCTGTGCTAAATTTGAGCTGAAATCACTTAAGTGAAACAAAACATTTTCCTATAACTAACATTAGAGTCTTATTAACACCCAATAACAGTGATTTATAATAATTAAGAAAAATTAAACAGTGCCCAAAACATCTGATATACATAATGACATTTGAAACTATTCTACATTAACTAATGATCTCCTCCACATTAGTAATCATGAAGTGTCGTCACTGCCTTTACTGACATTTAAATCACCACCATGAATCATTAAAAACAATTTTCTGATTCGCAGAGGAACATAATCAAACAGAATGAAAAGACAAATGAAATGAAATATTATTATCTTCCACTCAACTATTATAGCGGGTGATAATTCCATGGCTTGAGCTGACAGCAATATTAAAGTACGCCAGTTATTAATCCAAGCTGAAAAATAATTCCAATATAGCCTCTGCATTATTCATTTCTCATTCAATGAGCAACGGCATATAGATATTTAGAGGAATAAAGCAGCTCCTGCTGATGTCTCGGGACTCACCCCTTTACAGATGGACACTGCTTCTTTAGACAGGGATTTGGGGTAGGACACGTTGTGCTCCATTATGGACTGAAACAGCTCATCCTCGTCCTCGCCATCAAATGGAGGCTGTTAGAAACAGAGTAGTTGCTTAAAAATGAGCTCAGCTATAAATTAGCTGAGCAGATTCCATAGACCCGTGTTTTTAATGAATTGAGGTAAAGTGTACAACAAAGACATGTTTAAAGTCTCTTTCTCTCTTATTTTTCACAGCTCTGGGACCCTCAATCCATCTTAAAGGGTTAGTTCACCCAAAAATGAAAATTCTGTCATTAATTACTCACCCTCATGTCGTTTCAAACCCGTAAGACCTTCGTTTATCTTCGGAACACAAATTAAGATATTTTTGATGGAATCTGAGAGCTGTCTGACCCTGTATAGACAGCAATACAACTGAAATGTTCCCAAGTCCAGAAACATGAACAAAGGTCTTACGGGTTTGAAACGACATGAGGGTGAGTAATTAATGACAGAATTTTCATTTTTGGGTGAACTAACCCTTTAAGTTCTCCAGAAGTACTGACAGCTTCTACCTCGCGGGTTATTAGCAGACACCCACAGTACTCAATACTTTCAGAGTTTCTAAAAAGGAACAATACACATTTCTGTCATGATTCCCGGGTCATTTTAAACTTTTCACATTTTTTTCTTTTAAACGCTGTATCCTCACAGCAGTGGGATGATATATTACATAAGCAGGAATCAATCCAGGATGGGGGTGTCCAAGACAAAATCGTCCAAAGGGAAACACATCAAGTGTATAACAAGATTCCTCTGTTGGGTAATTGGACCCGGGAGTCAGCGAGAGAAAGCTGAGATGTAAATGATGTAACCTTGGTAACCATTCTGGCAGAAAGTATAGAGGACACAGGAAGTGCGTTTCACACTGAGGCCTGGGCAGCACTCTATATAAATGAATATCACTGAAACGAACAGAGAATATTCCAAAAGGAACAAATAAAGCAGTTTATTAAGTCAACGCATGTGAATTAAATGTCTGTTTGTCTTTGTGTATAAAACCAGTCATACAAGTACAAACATTTTTTTGTGTTTTTGCATTGCATTGCATTATTTTTTATTTTTTTGCATAGTACCACTACTACATTGTAAAAGTGAAATAAGATAATAATAAAATATAAGATATTATATAACATATTGTCACGGTTGGTGGTAGTGTGAAGAGCACAGAGCGAGGAACGAGGAGACCAGGAGTACAAAACGAAGGAGTTTAATTAGCTATTTCAGGGAATCACACATAGCACAAAGAGTTGACAAACATACAATTCCAGACAAGGGAGAACTGAATGGGCTAGAACTAAATAGGGTAGATAACGAGGGGCAGACAGGTGATGGGGATAACTAATAACAAGGAACAGGTGATACTAATAATGTGAAAAGGAACTGGAAGGACCAAATAAGGAAAACAGGAACTCAACGGGAACATACACGTGACACATATATTGTTCACACTTTAGTTTGGGGACCAATTCTCACTATTAACTACAAATTTTGCCTTAAACTCCTAATTACTGCTTATTAATAGTTAGTAAGGTAGTTGTTAAGTTTAGGAATGATGTAGGATTAAGGGATCTAGAATATGGTCATGCAGAACAAGGCGTTAATATATGCTTTATAAATACTAATAAACAGCCAATATGCTATTAATATGCATGCTAATAAGCTACTAGTTAATAGTGAGTTAATTAACTAGTTAATTGGCTCTTAAAATAAAGTGTTACCAATATATTAAAATAAATAATTTTGTTTAATAACAATAATAATCTATGTCAAACAGTAAAGCTTCCAGATTCTTTCTCAGAATTGGATCTGTAAGAAAATTTAGCAAAACAAGGATGAGTTGCCCAGACTTTTTAATATTAAGGGACAAAAAAAAAAAAAAAAAAAAAAAAAAGGTGCATCACCTTGATCTTCATGGGGG
>NW_015664013.1:430513-433895 GCF_001515625.1 Sinocyclocheilus rhinocerous
AAAAAAAAAAAAAAAAAAAAAACTTGATTGAGGGTTGTGAGCCAAAAGTAAATGTTGCATTATATCCAACTATATTATTCTACAATGTATTACATTTTGTAAATAATTTAAAAAAGTAAATATAATTTTTTTTATTTTGTAATCAAGTACATACATACATAAACAGATAGATAGATCTGTACCTTCTTTAACCCTGAAGGTTGCATATTAGTAGCTTAGAGTAGTAATATGTGACCCTGGACCACAAAAGCAGTCTTAAGTCGCTAGGGTATGTTTGTAGCAATAGCCAAAAATACACTGTATGGGTCAAAATTATAGATTTTTCTTTTATACTAAAAAATTGTATCTCGACCAAATATTGTCCTATCATAACAAACCATACATCAATGGAAAGCTTATTTGTTCAGCTTTCAGATGACGTATAAATCTCAATTTTGAAAAATTGACACTTAAGACTGGTTTTGTGGTCCAGGGTCACATATGCACTCTTATGGTACTATTATGACTATTATCATTTGGGAGTAAAGAAGGTACAAAGGTATCCCCTTTGAGGGTACTGCCCCAGTGACAAGCTGTTGTATCCCTAAATATAAAATGTTTGCAAATTTTTTTGACAGTTGTACACATACTGCCCAGAGAAAATTAAACTGTTTTGAACCCAGGAGATAAAAAAAAAAATACATAAATGTAACATGAAAATGCATTAAAATTCTTGTTCCGTCAGAAGCACCTTGTGCAAACCAAAATCTCAATCCTCTCCATCATGCTCTGTTGCTCGGAGACAGTGTGTTTCGCTGCAAGTCGTTTGCTGTGGCGTTCGCTGATCACAGCAGGGCTGCAATCACAGTTATTCAAAGCACCTCTGAAAAGCCCTGGCATCTGACTCAGTTGAGTACTACAGAGAATACTAAATGATTCACAAGAACTTTCTGCGCACGTCCACCTACCTGCCCAGCCAGCATCTCATAGAGGAGCACACCGTATGCCCACCAGTCCACCGATTTACCGTACGGCTGATAGGCAATTATCTGGGGGAAGAGGAAATGAACACGTGCATCACTTTCTGTCCAGTCATTCTTTCAACTCTCATGGGCTCTTGGGAAACTCTATTCAGTCTCCAATCATCTGTCAAGAGCACAATGCACATTTCATTACTGCTCAAGGGGGTGGTAGTCGCTCTGCTATTTTTTAACCATTTGCTGTAATAATTGCTTTTTCCCCCCCCCACCAGTCCACTTACACCCACATATTCAGCACACACACCAATGAGTGTGCATAATCACAGGGGAAGTTAATGAGAGCTTTGTAAAGCATAGAGAGTGGATGTTTCATGTCAAACTCTGATTTTCTTCCTCTTCATGTGTGCTTTAGAAATGACTGCATAGTTGTGCCACTTTCCACAAATAGGGTACAAATTGGTGCCCCTTTACTTTCTCAAAAGCAATGAAGTCACACATGCCACGTTCTTTCAAGAGAGAACTATTAGCTGTGTTATATACTTTAAAATGAGCATTGCATGAAAGGTAGCACATTTTAAACTACCAAATGTCTATACAACACCTCTTTGCATATTTTATGTTAATCTAATTTTGACTTGACTTGATTGACTATATCTAACAACTGAAATCATAAAACAATGACTTTGACAAAATAAATACATATATAAAGTGATTTTCTTTAGTCTAATACTTGACTTATTTTAATACACTGCATAAAGCGTAAGGTCACAGTAAGCATGTTTTAAGTGTCTGCTGGCCGTCTACTCACAGACACAGAGCAGACTGTCTGCCAGCATTCACATCAACAGCCTGACCTCAAAAGTCCTCACACACACACACACACACACACACACACACGATGTCAAGCTGCCACACGCTTCAGTGGAAACGTCACAGCACTAATCTACAGGTCAATAACACTGTGGGCAAAAGAGAGTAAATTAAAATGTGGCTATTAGTGAATGGTGTGGCCTTGTATGTTAAAAAAAATAAATAAAAAAAATAAACTGTCCAAAAACATTTTCTGATTTAGCAACGAAAGATCCAAGATTTACTTTAACAATCATTCAAAGCATTACTGTTTAAATACATAAAAAAACGAATTAAATGAATCATTCATTCATTTTTATTACTAATTAGTTACTAATTAAAATTAAGCATAAATTAAAATCAGACTGGGTCTGGGACTACTCGATTTGGCACAACTCAACTGAAAGCCAAATAGGAAATGTAAATAATTATATAATTAAAGGCAATTATATAAAAATTCACTAGTAAAATTAGTTTTATTAAATATTTTATTTTTAATAAATAGTTTACAGCTACACTATTCCTGTCACGGGATTGTCACAACAATATACAACGCACACAACGACAGAGTAGGATGGAGAATTCCTTTTTAACAAATCCACAGGGAAAGGGAACAACAATAATCCAACAGCAAATAATCCATGTTTATATAAACATTTAATTATTTTAAATATTTATTCAACCTTGCATTACTACTATTTAAAAAACCTATATTAAAAATGCATAATTTTTTCGAGCTTATTTAGGTAAAAAGTTAGGCAGACAAAAAAGGGCACATACTTTATTTCACCACCCAATAATTGTTAAAGTCATAGGTGTGTTTAGAAAAATTTGCTGTATTATAATTTATGTCTGCGGTGATTCCACTAATGTCAACCTACTGTAGGCTTAATGGAAAAATGTGCCTCTACGTCCATTTTTGCAAATGTCCAAAAACGTACCTATACATACAATTCACTGCAGTTTCCAGCTGAAATTACCATAGTTGCAGTAAAACCCCAACATCCTTTATTCCTTTTCAAATAAATTACAATTATAGTGCCATATTATTATTTAATAAAGACTTGTTTCCATGTGGTTCCTACTATGTTATGACCTCAAAACACTTTTACCATAGTGCATTACTTGTAAACTAATATATTTTGATGTCTGCATCACATAACCAGCTCCATATGTGTGATGTAGCAAACTTGCTCAGTAGCTCACCCGGTACAGCACTGCACTTGCGCTCGGGTATGAGTCCCGTGAAACATGAGTCATGATAAAAGAGCTTAAAGGGGTCATATGATGCGATTTCATTTTTTCCTTTCTCTTTAGAGTGTTACAAGCTCTTGGTGCATAAAGAAGATCTGTAAAGTTTCAAAGACTAAAGTCTCAAATCCAAAGAGATATTCTTTATAAAAGTTAAGAGTTAGCCACACCTACCTAAAACGGCTCGTTCGAACACGCCCCCACATATCTACCACACTATGTGGGAAGATTTGCATAACACCGCCCAAATGTTCACACAAAGAAAGAAGGAGTAACTTTTATTCTCGCTGTAGTATTGTTGACGCTGCAGCCATGTCCTGAAG
>NW_015664013.1:434201-459201 GCF_001515625.1 Sinocyclocheilus rhinocerous
AAAGCGAAACTACTTTGTTTGGTCTTCCAAAAGAGGACACGACTACAAATCAGTGGTTAAGTTGTATTTACAACACTGTTCCAGAACAGTTTAACCCAAATATCCAGATGTGTGCAGCACATTTTATGGAGGACCGTTGCTGGCCAATCACAGCACACCTTGCTTTTTCAGACCGATGAGCTTTGTAAAAATCGACGCGTTTCAAAAAGGCGGGGCATAGAGGAGAAACAATAATGTACAGTATGTGGAAAATAATGTGTTTTTTTTACTTTAAACCGCATAAACACATTTCATTACACCAAATACACAAAATACTGTTCTTTTTAGCAGCATCATATGACCCCTTTAAACATTTTTAGAAGCACGCTAAAACGGCATGGTTACTTCAGCAAATGCATGTTTAAGTCATGCTTGTGTCACGGTGCGGGTGGAGAGATAAGGAAAGGACTCAAATGCAGAAAGTATGGGCTCTTTATTAATAAAACAAAACAACAACAAAAACTACCCCGAAGGGGGAAAACAGGTAGGACAGGACAGGACAGCACAGCACAGGAGCACAGGTACATCCAACACACGTACATACGAATAGTAACGAACTAGCACAAGACAGCAAACACTGGGAGACTAAGTAGGGCAGGTAATGAGGGAAACAACAGGTGGAACCACTGAAACAATAATGAGGTAACAAGATGGGCGGGGTCGGACAATAGACAGGAGAGCACATGGCACAAACAAACACACAACAAGTCATGTGCTCACACAAAAGACACATTGTCCTCTGGTGGCCATCTAGTGCACACCAGCTGAAGACTGTGACAGCTTGGTTTTATTAACACTATCGGTAAGGTTTAGGGTAGGGATTACTGTAGGTGATACATTAACCTTTACGCGCCACTCACTGGACATTTCATGTCTGAACTGCCACGATAAACATAATAAAAAGTTGCCAGATACACGTTAATCTGTTTCAGATTCCGAAAAAATAAAAAAATAAAAACTCAGTTTATCCAGAATCATGCAGTTCTATTTTGCACACAAACAGGCCTTAAAGAGTTTTTATGTAGCCTGTTGATTTTTGTTCATGGTATTCAGCTCCAATAAATGGTTTGCAAAAAAGAGACACAGGATAAATGTTTGATATCATTATTTAATCACATTGGAATCGAAACTGGGAATCGCAAAGAATCGGAATCGATAAGCAGAATCGGAATCGATAAAATTCAAACGATACCCAACGCTACTCACTCCTCATTGACTTTCATTGTATTGATGGATGGCCAAGATAAATCTCCTTTTGTGTTCCACAGAAGAAATAAAGTCATACAGGTTTGGGGTGGCATTATGGGTAAATAAATGTTTTGTTTTGTTTTCTCAGTCGTCTCTCACCTCCGGGGCGATGTAATCTGGCGTTCCACAGAAGGTGCGTGTTGCCATGCCCTCAAACATGTTTTCCTTACACATGCCGAAGTCTGCAATCTTGATGTGGCCCTCGGAGTCCAACATCACGTTATCCAACTTCAAATCTCTGAGGACAAAATACACAAACCAGGTGTATGAAATGCACCTCAGATAACTGATGTTCATGGTAAACGCTCTGCATCTGCCTTCCCTCATTACAAACAGTTCACAGTTAATAGTGTGGTCTTTAGCTGAGCATGCGAGTGGGCAGTATAAGCGAGGTCAGGTCAGCCATGCTCAGCCTTCATCATCAAAGAGCATGATTAATGCGAGCTGAACGCTGCAACCCAGCAGGGATGGGAACGGCGAGTGAGGAGCTGAATGCAGACAGCGCTGCATATAAACAGTCTTTCTTACAGCCAGCTTTTCCTCAAAGAGTCTCATTCTCTGGACAGGAATATGTATACTGCATTTCATGGGTTTTTCGGACCTGCTAAACCCTGAGTTATGTTGTTTACTTCAAATAATATGTGTTTTCAACTACACTGCTGCACACATCTGATGTCTATCATTTTCATCTAGAATACGAATATGTTAGCTAATGCAAACAACAGCTGACAGTTTAAAACAGCTAAAGCTCCATACACAATATTTTACTGAAGAATTCATGTAAGAGCTAATGTTATTTAATAACATTTACATGCATTTTCAATGACAACTGAGTTTTTCTGTTTTCACACAAATGTATTTTCCACACTTCTTGAAGTCATTAATTTTTCAATGGTATTTAATTAGCATTTCTCTAGACTGGATGTTAGCTATTGCAACTAACTGGGAGCCTACACTTCGCAGAGTAAGGCTCAGGATTATTTCTGAGGGATATTAATGATGCAGCTGAAGGTATACTCTGTGTTTAAGAAAACTAAAGCTCTACGTACAGCATCGGTGACATGCTGTTTGACAGAAGTTGACAGAAAATCCTCATCTTGTGCCTAAATTTATAAAAACACACACACAAAAAACTGTGTTTTTAATGCATATCCACTACTTCTGAAAATCTCCTATTATGATGAAGCTAGTAAACCCAGCAATGTTCGTTCAATATACACACAGATGTCAGAAAGGGAAGTGGCAAGCGCTGTTTACGTGCAGGAATTGTAATGCATAACCAGTTAATAGAACAAAACAAAAATATAAGCAAATATATAAAAAACATATTTCTGCTTTTAACCCTCCAAACGGCTTTGCCTATAGACTTCCATCATAGCTATTACAGTACATTACATCATTATGGTTCATTATATTGCTTATTGCAAGCATTATCGAAGAGAATATTTGCTTTGATTGCAAGTCATCAATATTTATAGTCCATTTTCCAAATTTTAGGAGTACACCGACAGACATGGACTAAAGCTGTGTGTCCACCAAACTGTTTTTAGCCGGCTGAAAATGCCAGGTTTTCTGCTAAAAACGTTTAGCCGTAAGCACTTAAAAACAGTTCTGTGGCGCAGCTGAGTTTTTTTTTTTCCAGTTTTGGCTGCTATGATACGGAATATCCGCGGAAGTGTGACTAGTATCTGATTTCGCAAGTTTATTTCTGAATATAAAAATGTTGACACAATATAAAGTACTTGCTTCTGGCCCTTGTTTTAAATTATTTTGTTCCGTTGTTGTGCTTCCCCTGATAACACACGTACATTTCGGAGACGTCTATTTGACGTCTGCATTTACATCTGCAAGACATATTTTTTAGAGAGTTTGCTCATCTGCAATACGTCTATAGGACGTTTCCTTTTAGATAGATCAAATAGACGTCTATTAGATGTCTTTAAGATGTTTATGATTTAGAATGTATGTAAAACTGACATCTGAAAGACGTCTGTCAGACGTTTGTAGACAGCAGATGCTTTCCAGATCAAGAGACCTTTAACAGACATCTTGCAGACGTACGTGTGCTATCTGGGTCTTGTTGTCATCTGTTGCTGCTGTTCAAGCAGGATGTGGCGGTTGGTCGGTGTGGAATTTGTCCTACCCCTCCTCTACTGTGATTGGACGGTTGACTAAAAAGTGACAGGGATGAGCGCTGCACTTTACCCAAAGTTGAATATTCTTCAACAAACGCCAGAGAGCTCAACGTGAAAAAGACGCTCAGCGCCGCGTCACGCTGCTGGCGTGAAAAAAAAATGCAAGCCTCGGGAAAAAAAACGCTTTGGTGGACACACGGTCTAAAAGTTACAAAAAACTCCAACTGTGATTTCATGGTGTATTTAGATCCTCAGTAAAAGCTATACAGTAGGCTACGTGTTTGTTCTGAATTTACTGCAATTATATGGCAAATAAACTGAGGGTCTTTCTCTGAACTGCTGTAACAGTAATAACGAAAATGAAATTTTAACAAGTTTGTCTTGACACCATCTCAGCTGTTATTGGCTCCGTTCTCAGCTAATCTAATTTGATCATGTGGAGAGTCACATCTGCTCCAGTTAAGTGTATTTTCCACTGATGGTGACACGTTGACAGCATGTGACTGCATCTATAAGATCTACTGTGCTCCTCAATTCTGTGTAGAGCAATACTTAAGGACTGAAGTAAAGATACTGTAATCCACTCACCTGTAAATAATTCCCTTCCTATGAAGAAAGAAGAGTCCGACAGCAATCTCTGCTGCATAGAATCTGTCAACACACCACAGTGTAGATTAGTCGGCATCACACATTCAATTTTTTTTTGCATTTCTCAGATTGGTATCCCAGCCCTTACAAGAAGCAAAGGAAATAAATGTGCCTTTGTTCAAGCGTTGATTGTTTCAGCAGAAATTTTCTAGCCTCTGCTGACAAGGTGAAAAAAATGGTGTGGTGTGACATACTCTGCTCACACAGACATGTACAGTATTAGAATAACAACATGAACAATTCTATTTCAGGAGCAGCTCTTCATGAACACAGGCCCTCATATGTTTCCTTGTTTGCAGTTTTATTCATGAGTGAAGACTGGGTGTTGATGGAGCAACTGTTCAGAGCTTTTTGTCTGTGCCATTTTTATACTGTATGTGTTTTTGCATTGTTTAAGCACATTTCTGCACAAATTCTCATTAGCGTACAGTAATTCAAAAACATCTCATTCTTATTACTGTAATGTAAAAAAATGTAATTTAAAATGATAAATATTTAAGCTATTTATTAAACATGGTAGTATTTGAACTGCTTTTAATTTTATTCAGACTCAAAGAATTTATGAAAAATCTTCATAAAGGATTACAGTACATTTGGCAGCATTTTAAGATGGAATGTGTTGGTTTTGGAGAGAAATTTTAACTGGATGTGTGTGTGTGCGTGTTTTGTTAAAGTAGAAAGGTCAAATAATGTGTGCGACAAAAGATAAATGAGATAAATAGTGCAGCTGCAGAAAAAAAAAAACAAGCAGGCCCCTGTATTCAGCACTGAATCAATCCATGTACTCACCTCAGATCAGACAGGATGCCATTGACATATTGATATACTGTATGACAGACACACTGGTGTCCACACCAGGTGTCAGGAAGATCTGCTGTCACCTACCCTTTTTTTCTTTCCCGGATTAGAAAGCCAATTACTTTCACAACCAAACACATATTGCATATTGACTAATACTTCAATCCTAATGGCACGACTGAATCATTTCTTATTCTACAACTTTAGTGCGAATTCTATTCTTATTTGTCATCAAGATATTGTCTAACTTTCTAACACAGATGAGATTTTGATCGTTTTGGAGGAATCAGTAAGAATGTGTTGAAAACTACAAACCTGTCGGAAATGTTCTGCATTGTATGCCATCATTTGCCATAAAAATTCATTTATACATTACAGCTACACAAATTCTAGCTTGTTGCAAATGTTAAATTTGTAAAGGACAATATTTATTTTAATTATTATTGAAGATATATTTAGTAATGGTGTATATTTCATTGCATATTTTCTTCTAAAAATGTAAAAAAAAAACTTTATAATAAAAAATATAATATTTCCAACAATCTTTCAAACTGATTTTTATTTTATTTTAATTAAAATATTTTAAAAAACATTCTTTTGTGGTGGGAAAATAAAAAATTAGAATTACTGCAGAAAAAAAAACTTTATTGTTGAGCCCTATCTTTGAATCCTTATGACATCATAGGTTACCCATAATTCTCTGTTTTCTACTACCATGCTGGTTTGGTGATGGCCTGGCTGGTTGAATAAGGAAGTCATGCTTGCTGTGCTATTTAAGAAGTCTGGTGAGGACTCCACTACAGCACCAAAACCACCAACCCAGGGGGAGTTATGGTGTTTGTAGTGAAATGCGAGTGGACATGATGGCTGGTTTGCTGTCTGCGTGCAACTCATGAATATTTAGTAAGGGCATGCTGGGATCTGTTGCATTATTCATCAGCAGGATGCCCATACTGAGAGCGGCCTGCTGTGACTCTTGGAGGAGCTTCCCGTATCTGACGCTTACAAAACCCCCAAACACAGTCACTATTTACCTACATCAGCTGTTTACATACATTTTTCCATGAAACACAGAATGAGCATTTATTCTTCATGCAGCTCTTTTCCACAATGAAAATGACAGTTAAACTCCAAAGAATCATAGAAATGGTCGATATGACGTGTGCTATATTCAAAGTCTTCTGAAGCCATATGATTACTCTGTGTGGGGAACAGACTGAAATTACAATAATTTACTGCAAATAGCTCTGAAATCAAATAGGGCACCATTAGATCACCAAGTCAATGATGTTTGGTCAAAAGTCATGAAAACAATGACATTTGACATGAAAATAATGACACTTGATGTGATTGGCATCCAGCTCAACAGGCACCATATCTGTTGTCAAATAGCTATTCTACAACCCAGGCTCGTTGAAAAACGTGTGCTTGAGGCAACATTTCTGCAACACTGATATTACGTACTTTATTGCACGTTTTACGGCAGTTTCTGTGGTCACGTTTTTATTACATTCGTACAGGCACATATTGCTGCATATTTATTACGCTGGTTCAGGTAAGTATTGTGGATTCAAATGTGCGGGAGTGTTGCTAAAATGCTCTATTATGTTGGAAAATAAGGTAACACTTTAGTATAGGGACCAATTCTCACTATTAACTAGATGATTGTTAGCATGCATATTACTAGTATATTGGCTATTTATTAGTACTTATAAAACACATATTCTGCATGACCATATTCTATATCCCTAATCCTACCCAATACCTAAACTTTAAAACTACCTTACAAGGCAGTAATTAGGAGTTTATTGAGACAAAAGTCATAGTTAATAGTTAATTAATAGCAAGAACTGGACCTTAAAATAAAGTCCAGTCCTAAAAATAACCTACTAAGTTAGAAAACCCATGAAGCTGTATATGTGATGCTTACGATCAAAAGTGTCAGTTTTCAAATCTCGCAGCATGTTAAAACTGTTTTGAAATAAGAACACAATATAGTGCAGGGAATTGTGCGAAAATTAGGCTTTCTTAAACGAAACTCTGGCCCTGTAAATCATACTTTGTGTGAAAAGGAATAAAAGTTGTTGGAGTTTTACTGCCTCTAGTGTTGATTTCAACTGGAATCTGCAGTGATTCATATGTATAGGTGCAACATAGTCCACTGATGAACCCAAGTGCAATTTAATGAAACAAACATGAACTAAACAAACATAAACATGACAAGGAGCATGGAGCATGCAAGACAAGACCAAAAACAATGTTACATATTCCCCCCTCTAAGGGCGGCACTTGACGCCCTAGTGAAACACCCACCCCAAAAACAATCAAAACTCCAGGAGGAAAAAAAAAAGTCCAGGAGGGTGGTGGAGCAAAGGGGGAACAGGGGGAGGGATGGAGGGCCAGGCCCATGAAGGGGAACAGAACCAGGATCGTGAAACAGTGGAGGGCCTGGGCCATGAAGCAGTGGCAAGCTTGAAGCATGGAGCAGTGGCAGGCCTGGGCCGTGGAACAGAGGGCAATGGCAGGCCTGGACTGTGGAGCAATGGCAGATTGTGGAACTATGGATGACCTAGGGAATGAGGCAGAGCCGGCGAAGCAGGGAGCCAGGGTGGAGCTTGCAGAACAGAAGACCCCCACAGTGGAGCGGAAGACCACCAGGGCAGAGCAGGAGGGACCGAGAAGAGATCAGGGTGGAGCAGGCGAGCAGAGCAGAACAGGTGACCTAGGTGAAGCGTCGGAGCAGAAAACCACCACAGGTCAGGAGGCCATGGCGGAGCAGAGACACTGACAGACCACTTGGCTGTGACAGAACAGGCAGAGAGTTCGTGAGCAGCCTCCCTAGCCGCAACATGACCGGCAGAATATACTTGAATGGCCTCAATGGCCATCAGGCAGAAAGTTTGTGAGAAGCATTACAGGCAGAAAATCCTTGAACAGCCTCAATGGCTGTAGCATGACAGGCAGAGAGTTAAGGGACAGCCTCCTTGGCCATGGCAGGACAAGCAGAGAATTCAGGGAAGGCCTCCTCGGACGTGACAGGGCAAACTGCGAGTTCAGAGTCGGCCTCTTTAGCCATGGCAGGACTGGCAGAGGGTTCACATGTGACCACTGTGGTCAAAACAGGACAGGCAGGAAACTCACAGGCTGGTGCCAACACAGGACTGAGCTCTAGGGCTTGAGTAGGCTCTGGAGTGGATTTGTGGACCTGAGCGGGCTCTGGAGCGGATTCCTGAACTTGAGCAGGCTCTGGAGCGGATTCATGGACAGGAGAGGCCTCTGGAGCGCAATGTTGAGCCCTAACACTCAAGATGGCAACCGCCAACACGGGCAGAGTGTGGAGAGGCTCTGGCAAAGTGGTGGTGACGCGAGGAGGCTGTGGCGTGGCGGCCGTGGCATGGCGAGGCACTGTCGTGGCAGCCATTTTGGCTGAAGACTCAGGCGTGGCGGCCATGACGTGAAGAGACTCTTGAGTGATGGCCATGTTGTGATGAGACTCTGGCTTGGCGGCCATGTTGTGAAGAAGCTCTTGAGTGGCAGCCATATTGTAAAGAGGCTCTTTCTTGGCAGGCATGAATTGAGCAGGCTCTGGCTTGGAAGGCATGATGTGAGCAGGCTCTGGCTTGGTAGGTGCTGTGGGACTTGTGGATGGTGATCCACTCAGCAGTAAGGCATAGTCTATATATTCGGCAAGGGACCAGTGGACTTTTCCCCCAGGAAGCTGGGAGCAAATGGGCTCATTAAGACCCACCCTCAAAATATCTTTTAACGCCACGTCATTAAAGTCCACCCGGTGAGAAAGTTCACAAAATTTCTCAACATAATCTTCAATGGCCCACTTGCCTTGTCGAAGGCGCAAGAGAAAAACTGCTGGGTTCATGTTAGGTCAAGCTTTTCTGTAACATATAGTCCACTGAAGGCCAGTTGAAGAACCCAAGTGCAGTTTAATGAAACAAACATGAACTAAACAAACATGGCATGGAGCATGGACAAGACTTACCAAAAACTTTACATTCCATTAACTTTGTTACATAAACAAAGCTTGACAAGAGACAATGGCAACATGAGGGTTATATATATACCAAACAATGAGTGTCCCATGATAACAAAACCAACCAATGACAAAACAGAACTAGAAACCACATGACTAGACTAAACCAATGAAAACATGACACATAAACAGGTAGCACAAGAGGATACAGGGAAGCACATGAAAACAAGTCTATGACAAATTTCAAAATAAGAGACATGAAAACAATGAACAAAAACCCCAAAACTCACGTTACCATAGGTATGTTTTTTGAGTTTTGCAGAAATGTAAGTAGAGGCCCGTATTTCCAATGAACCTGGGTAGCTATTGTATGGCTTCAGAATACTACTTATGTTTTTTATGGAGTTCTCTTTTTGGATCTTGACATATGTGGTCACTGAACTGTAACTGCATGAAAAAGGTAAGGATTTGACAGATAAGCATAAAGATTTGATAAGGATTTGAAGAGGAGGGTCATGGTTTGGACTGAGGGTGAGAAAATTACTTCATATTGTATGTGTCTACTGCCTACTGGTATTGCAATAGAAACACCCCAAACGGAAAAAACACAGTAGCTACAGTATAAAGAGATGCATTTCTCACCACAGTCTGGAAGCAGGAGTGCAGCTGGGTGAGGAAAGGTGGCTTCTCTCTCTGGGCCAGCACTCGCTTCTCCACCATAGTGCACTCCACATCATCATCCTGGATCACCACATCCTTCTTCAGGATTTTAATGGCATACAGCTCCTCAGTGGACTTCATCTCTGCCAACATCACCTATGTTGAAAGCAAACACACACTAGATGGAAACTCTTAGGCTATGTTCACACTGCAGGAAAATGTGGCCCAAATCTGATTTTTTTGCTCATATGCGACTAAGATCTTTTCGTTTCTGAATTGGGACACTTACATATGTGGTCCTAAATCTGATTCAGGTCAGATGTTTTGCAATGCAGTCTGAACGGTCATATCAAAATTCATGTGACTTTTACGTGACTCTAGATTGACATTCGTCATTATTCCACGCTGATATGAGATTTTACATACTGGTATTTCTTTGATCACTTGGTGAATATGACAGATATTTGCAAAGGTAGTCAGTGGAGAGACAAGAGGTGTTGTTTTATGGTGTATTACAGTATTACAGCTCGATACAAGATAAACTTGTACCGTAAATATTTAAAAACTTTGCTCTCTTTCTCCTCATCTTCATCCTCCTTATCGCCTGCTCATGAATTTGCTGGCTTTCGTGGCACATCAGCATATAACTGAATGCATCAGCGCTTACTTCAGTGGCCACCGTGTTTACTTCTGTATGACGGCACGCTTCATGATGTCTTGTTATCGTTCTTTTGTTCAGGTCTGTCATTTGATCAAACTGGAATCTGATATTGGCCACATTTAAAACTGACAATGTGAACAGCCACACAAAAAAAATCAGATCTGAGCAATAAATCGGAATTGAGCACTAATGCTTGCAGTGTGAACATAGCCTTAGAGATGGGTTAGTAAGTCATTTGGCATATGCCTTCTTAAGGTGCGGTCACATTTACTGTTGCTTGGCGTAATTTCACAGGTGAAATTTGAGTGATTCAAATAGAAATCAGTGCCATCTTGAGTTTCATGCTAGGGCGAAAAAATTCTCTTATTTATAAATTGGTCACTCGAATTAGTGACCATAGAAAGCTGCTTGGTTTGAAAGTGACTTGTGCAAGCTGTGCTTTATACATTGCTATGCTACTGACTAGACAACTGACCTTTTTTGACCATGAAATTTCACTAATGTGACTGTACACAGATAAGCCAAAACTGACAAGCTCCAATCAGCTGGATTTATGCAATTTTTGGGAGCCAGGGCTCAACACAACTGGTTGTTTTAATCACTCCACTGAGAGACAAAGTCGTTCTGAGGAAGAACTAGTAGCTGGATTTTAGTGAGGTTTATCTTTGAAAGACATTCAAGCATTTTTTGAGGGATGTCAGGAGCAATAAGTATGTGTGACTGACCTTCCCAAAACTGCCTTTGCCCAGAAGAGCCAGGAAATGGAAGTCACTGAGTTGAACTCTGTTCATGTTTCCGGATGGTAAACTGAAGCGTCGGTGATCAGTGGGAGTGATGACTTTCTTCCCAGGACCGAACTTGGCTTTCTACAAGAGTGATGGAGAGTGATCAATAACCAATACATGCCAAAATACACACGTGAGCTTCCACAACACTCGAATGCATGTCTGCTACTTAAATTTCTGTTGCGTGCTCAACTACACAACATGGCACTTCTTAGAAACGTGCTGTAACATGGTCAGGCCTGTGTGAAAATGACAGGACATGCAGAAAAATGTGTGCTGGGCTCGAGAGACATCCACAGCCGCTGGAGAGAGACTGAAAGACGCTGTGGAGATCTTCACTCCAAATCGCTGTCAGTGTGAACACCCCTGTAGAGTGCAGCGTGCTAAATAAACCTGACTCACGGTTGACATGAAGGGCATCTTCCAAATTCTGTCTATCTAATGAAGATCTGATGTCAAACGTCACAAGGTACTTGCATTGTGTCCTGCACGTATACAAACAGTACCTCAGAATGAATGTATACACTTTCTTATAGCCTTTTCATCTGGCAAAAGAAATGACAAGTCTCTTGTACAGACTGTCAGATGTTTGAGAAGGTCTGTTAACTGCCATCATGAAGTCCTGTATATCACTATTAACAGCATGGACCCTTTTACTGGAGTGATGTTGTTCTGTATGTGGCGTCCGTATCCAGTGGAGCTCAGTGAGACTATTCATGGTTCACCAGTCGACAGTGATATTGAGGGGCTATCACACTCCCTCAAACCCCGCAATCACACCTCCAACATCTTTCACACACTCTCGCTGTATACTGCACTCTCACTTGCTTTCTACTATAACAGTCTACTCTATCCTGTTATTTAGGTGTAAAAACCCACTGACATTTAGCATTTAGGGCACTAATGCATTC
Source organism: Sinocyclocheilus rhinocerous (assembly GCF_001515625.1). Lineage (NCBI taxonomy): Eukaryota > Metazoa > Chordata > Actinopteri > Cypriniformes > Cyprinidae > Sinocyclocheilus > Sinocyclocheilus rhinocerous. The sequence continues at coordinate 446,075 of NW_015664013.1, forward strand.
TCTATTTCTTCCCCCCTATCTGCTAACTATAGCTTTCCACTGTGGTCAGTTGTGATATATGAAACCACACTGACACTTTTTCTGTTATTATAGGTATTCTTATATTTTTTCAAAGTAAAATTTGAGTAACAATTTTTGACAGATATACCCATATTGATAATAATTATAAAGTAATAATAATAACAATGTTCTATCATTAAAAAAATGATTAACAAATATCAGCCCTGTTACCATGATTGACAAGTTGACATTTGCAAAAATAATATTTTTTCCTTCTAATATACACCCAAAGCCTACATAATCTATAAAAACATGCTGTCAATCCTGTTACAATTCTGAAGGTGTTTTAATATTTAATACATTTAATTTGAACATTTGATTGAACATTTAATTTTCTGGCACAATGAAATTGTCATGAACTGCACGGTGACACAAAGATAGACGATCCAAACGCAGTATATTTAATGAAGGGGTAATCCACAATCAAATTCCAGAAACAGGCAGAAGATCATATACACAGGTAATCAGTCCAGACAATAAAAACAGGGCATAATCCAAAAAACAGGCAGAGTAACAATACCAGGAACCAAGACATGGAAGAAACAGGAAACAAGGCTTAGAAACGCAGTTGATACTAGCAAGACTTAGCAATAAATGACAAAATGAACCAGGCTTATAAAGGGTGAGCAAACAGGGTTAACTAGACACAGGTGCAAACAATGAGTGCTGATGAATCCGGGCAAAGGATTATGGGAAATATAGTAAATCTATCAGTCTATCACTGAGTGACAGAGGTATGGGATGGAGTGCCCTCTGGTGGTTATCAAGGGCACTCCAGCTGGTGTTTGTGACAGAAACATATTAACACTACTAATACATTACATGTCATAGAATGTTTAAAATCCGAATGAAATTGACATTAAATATCAGATTTTTGGAATGGAAAAGACACCTATTTCACAGAAGGGCCCGCTAATGTCTGAGGTCAGAGGAACACCATGTCCTCTGACTGTAGAGATACCATAATGGAAAAATGCCAAAGAATTATCAACGTTTATAACGTTTATATGCTAATTTAATTTAAGGGCATCCTGTCACTGTTAATGATTTTCCAGAATTATTAAAGTGGTGCACACAAATTTCTTTATAGTGGTAGAACGTTCTTCTAATTATTAAAATGCTCTTCAAATGGTTCTTTGAAGAACTGTTCACTGAAATGTTCTTTGGGGAACACCACATTGCATTGCTCCAAAAACCCTTTTGGAGCCTTTATTTTTAAAATGGAGTGAGACATAATGGTCACACTTTAGTTTGGGGACCAAATCTCACTACTAACTATTAACTACGACTTTTGCCTCAAACTCCTATTAGTTAGTGAAGTAGTTAAGTTTAGGTTTGGGGTAGGATTAAGTAACGTAAAATATGGTCATGCAGAATATGTGCTTTATAAGTACTAATAAACAGCCAATATGCTAGTAAAATGCATGCTAACAAGCAACTAGTTAATAGTGAGAATTGGTCCTTAAAATAAAGTGTTATAGACGTAATATATTTCTTGTGAACATACATGCCGCTCTGTAAAACTACAGCATCACATGATTTGCATTTGCAGCTAAAAAAGTTAAGGTTAGGGTTAATCTTACGGGTAGGACTCTAAATAAACACAGTGTATAAACATCCTGGGTTAAGATTTATCAAATAAGAAGAGTTACCATTCGGTCACCCACACAACATTGTTTTCATGTTTTCGGTGTCTCTATGTTACCATTATATTAATCTAATAAGATATGATACTATTTACATTGGGGTACAAATTAAGATGCACATTTTAAATAATATGTGAAATAATGTAATTACAGATGTAATTACATGTTATATTAATTGTAATTACAGTCTAATAACATGTATGTACACAATATATACATTGTAATACATTTTAAGCTAAGTATACAAAAGGTAAACACACCTAATAATACTTTGTAAAATATATGTGCATATAATACACTTCTTGACTATATATAACAAATATTGTCTAGACAATGACCCAGTAATACATTATTATGCATCTGTTCCACATGCACACATTTAAGGGTTGAAATTTGTCATTTCATTAACATGTTGCTCTTTGAGAAATAGTAAACATTCGGACACATCTAGAAGAGTTATCATGTGCTGCCCCCTATTGGAGATCTCAAGTAAGTGCCAACCCAAACACTAGTGCACTTCAGACTGTCAACAGTGCAGTGAAACAACAAGTGTTCATACGCTTTTTCAGTGAGTGACTAGAACAGAATTTTTCTGTGGTGGCAGACAAAAAGATGTGATCTATTTGTTATTCGTTCAGGATGCACATGAAGCATGCTGAGGGTCAGAGTGTGAGGAAACCTTCTATGATCTATAGAAGGCCGAAGCAGATCACAAACAGCCAAAAGATCATTGCCTGTCCTTTAGCTTCTGTGTTCTGCCTATTTACTAACAACTGCAGTGCTTATGGCTTTATAACTGTAATAAACATGTGCTTGTGTGTCTGTGTGTGGAGGAAGCCCATGATTATTTGACAGATTTCATAGATTTAACTACTATTTGATTGGCTTATTATGTTTAATGTAATAGAAAATAACTTGTAAAATACAATATAAATTTTTCATTGGAATATCATCCAATTTGTGTTTCTCATTCAACACTGTTACCATATAATGGGCATATACTAGGTTACATTATCGCTTAAAAATCATGTATTGACAAAAATATTTTGCTGATCATTACTATTCAAAGTTTTGAAATAGTAATAATAATAATAATAAAAAAATCTTATTTCATGCTCAGATGGCACTATTTCTGTCACTTCTGAGGTCAGATGTCAGTGGATGTTCATTTGAACAATAAAGAAAGAAAGCAAGAAAGTGTGTGTGGATAGTGTAAGTTAAAGGGAATAGAAACCTGAAAGAAGTTGGATTGCATCTTTGTTAGTAAATCTGATTTCTTTGTAGCAGCCTGAGCCACACAAATAATCAGAGCCAGTGAATTATAATACTCTATGATGAACAGATAGAGACGGACAAGAGGCGAGCAGGGCAGAGAGAGGAGGCTACCTTCAGCAGGTGGATATTGAACTGATAGGCCTATAAGAGGGGAAAAACTAGGATGTTAGTCTGCTATCTGCATACAGGGACACACACGGAGTGTGAAGACTCAGCAGGTCTTTTCTTTTCTCTTCAGACTTCAGCTGTAGATGCAGAAAGGCAGGAAACAAACATCACAGAACAAGGAGAGAAGATCAGTCAAACCAACACAGTCACGGACAAATTACTCCGTGTCAGACAACTGACACAAGCATTAAGAAAACAGCAGAAGATGGAATACGGAAAGCATTTTTAACAGATTATTCAGTAATATTTGATATGATTTCTGCTCATTGTTGCTAGAGCAGTATTTGAAACAAAAAGCCAGTTTTACACATTCTATTGCCATTTCCGATTATCATATAGTTTTATAGTATCTAGTGCCTACTGGTGCAATATTTTTGTCAAAACAGATTTTGAAAATACCTGAATTGTGCTACATTAGATAACTAAATATAACTAACTAAATATATTAAGAAACAATTCTAGGGTTTTTGTGAGAACTGAGTTCATTTTTCTGGGATATTTTTATTTAAGTCTCGTCAAGTTCATGCAGAGTAACCACAAGTGTAGTTCACAATATTAAAGGGTTAGTTCACCTAAAAATGAAAATTCTGTCATTAATTACTCACCCTCGTGTTGTTCGAAACTCGTAAGACCTTCGTTCATCTTCGGAACACAATTTAAGATATTTTTGATGAAATCTGAGGGCTCTCTGACCCTCCCATAGACAGCAAGGTAATCTGGGTCAGCGCCGCCACACGCTCGCATCATGGTACGTCATGCGTCGTGAACGCGCGTCCAAAGTGACACAGTAGAGGTGAAAATGTGGAATAAAGTCGTTATTTTTGTTTTCTTTGCGGAAAAAAGTATTCTTGTAGCTTCGTAGCTTTACAGTTGAACCACTGATGTCACACGGACTACTTTGTGGATCATCTTGGTACTTTTCTGGACCTTGAACGTGGTAGTTACCTTGCTGTCTATGGGAGGGTCAGAGAGCCCTCATATTTCATCTAAAAAAAATCTTAAATTGTGTTCCGAAGATGAACAAAGGTCTTACGGGTTTCGAACAACACGAGGGTGAGTAATTAATGACAGAATTTTCATTTTTGGGTGAACTAACCCTTTAACTATCAACATGATCCACTGACAACCACATTATGTCAAAATTTGCATTGTGATTATATTTACAGTAGACTTTGAGAGACATTTTTTAACAGATTGAAGTATCTGAATACTTTTCGGGGGCGCTGTATTTGAGAATCGTGATTCATGAATACTATCAAAACCATGATGACTTCATATGCCAGGTTTCCTTGATATCCCATTGAGAAAGAGAGAGGTGAAAGCACTGAAAGACTGTTTGAGGTGAAAAAACAAAACAGTTTGAGGAGTTTCCAGAAAGACAGACACAAAAGCAAACAGTTACAGCAGTATAAAGCCAAACAGTTGTTGCATAATAAGCAAACACTTGACAAAGGGACCTCGGCGCCCGTCGTGTCCCTGGCATCCCTCAGCATCCCACCAACCACGAGATCTCACCATGGAAACGGTTGCTATGGTGACCCTGACAGTGGCTTTTTGGTCTTTGAGAGTCACGATCTAGTCTAAACCGTATTCGTGCGTCCTGTGATTCAGCACTGCTGGGCCGCTGCTGTTATCTGGCTTTAGCGGCCACTCGTAGAACATTCACTACACATTAAAACACGATTTAATCACTTGACTTGAGAATGAACAGCCGTGCAGGACTCTTCAACGCTCCTCTGGCATGACAATGAGTCATGGATGAGTGTGTTTGAAGAGCTGCGGAGATAAACACACACACTCACCTCAAACTTCTGCCGCAGCTCCAGGTTAATGTCATTCTCCTCTGGGATGGGCACGTTGTAGTACTCACCCTCCTCCTGGTTTAACATCTTATACCTGTCAAATGAGAGAATATCAGACACAATTAAAAACTTCAAATAGTATTATCATGGTACAGTCTAAAACGTATGGTACAGGTATAGTAGCATATTACCATGGCCCTCTTTGTTTTCAAAAAGTACATGCCTGCATTTACAGCATGGCTGTAAAAAACAGCTCTGCAAGGCACAAACCAGTGCAAAGTGCATTAAAATGCTTGACTGCAGCCCCTGAATGAATGACTGTCATTGTGCACTGTCATCTGTTGTTTTATGGCTTTAGAAACAGAGATTCGTTAATATGACATTATAAAGCTGAGGTCTCTGTCTCTCTATGGCTATGTTGTGTGTGAATCTGCTACTGTCTCTGGGTTCCTGTGAACTTTCTTTTGATGTGAAGGGTCTCTCAGAGGACCCCTCATTAAATCAGCACATACACTGCTGAAACTAGACACTGAGTGTATTGACTTTTTTAATGATCGGCATCAGTGCTATTAAGGTGATATTTGGAGCAAATCAGATCAGGACTTAATTTTTCCAATTCAAACAGTATAGAAACTCTTCTATGCCAGATTTCACAGTACTAAGCAGTTACAAATCTAGTGTACTATTACTGTTTAATGTTTTGACACATATATTACACTATAACAATTTATTATGGCTATAAAATTTGATCGTATGGTCTTAAAAGTTATTGTAAAATAGTCTGCCTACTGTGTATTAATGCACAAATCATTAGTTACATTGTCTGGAGTTCATAAATGACCCAAAGTTAACCTAATGAATTGTGGTCGTGCTCATAAGTTTACACACACCTTGAAAAAAGTTAATAATTAAAAAAATAAAAATAGGGATTACAAAAATGCCATTTTATTTTGGTACTGCGCTGGAATAAGCTATTTCACATAATTGTCACGAATCCGGTCCATGGACTTTCATCCAATGAACACGAGAGGTCGCTCTCTCACCATATTGACACTCACTCCACATAGACTGTCACACATCACTCTGGACTACATCTCCCATGCTCCATTGCACTGATTGCCCACTCACCTGCATCCAATAACTCACACTATATAACACTCACCTGCATCCTGCTCTAGTCGCCGAGTATTGTATGCGTTTATCTCTCTCCAAGCGATAGCTACTCTACGGAGCCTGTCTAGTTTTCAGTTCCTAGTCATAATCTTGTCTTGCTGGTTTACTCGTGTTTTGATTCTTGCCTGTATTGACCATGTCACTGAATAAAGCCTTGCAAGTGGATCCGCTCCCGTCACCCCGTTACAGAGACGTGAGGCGAGCGGATCCACTTGCATCCACTTGTTTGTCCCCAGCAGTTAAACTGAACAGTGTTTACAGTAAAATCCTCCAGGTCCTACACATTCTTTGGTTTTACAACTTATTCTGCATCTTTGAACCTTTTCCAACAGTGACTGTATGAGAAAATTGCAAACATTCATTGATGCTGAAGAAGGCAACATGATGCATTAAGAGGAGGGTGTATTTTTGAGTTTTGTTTAAAGATCTTGGTAACAATATAGATTAGGGAACACCTTTTCACTATTAACTAATATTAAGAGTTTTCCATCAATAAACTCCTAGTTACTGCTTATAGATAGTATATATTAAAAAATAAATTTTTATGATCCCTCTTATTTTCTTTAAATAATTAACATTATGCAAATTCTTCAAGGTGTATGTAAACTTATGACCACACCTGCATATGGGAGTTATGTTTAATATTTTATTATAATATATATTATTAATATTTGTAACTATTTATTGAACATTGGTGTCTTTTACCATATTAAAATGACTATAAAGCATGTCCTCTTATGGTTTATTGCTTGAATAGGAGCTGTAGTGTGAAATTGCCAATATAACTCAAAATACAGAAATAGCATGATAGATTTATACTGTAATATCAGCCACTGACTGTTTTACAGCCACAACATTTATTATACAACCTTATTTAAACTATTTTACAGTGTAAAGTATGTAAGAATAACGGTAGATTGTTGTGTTTGTGCTGTCAGCGTATTTGACTCACCAGCCGCATACAGTAGCTTTGATCAGCTCAGACACACCAAAGGACATGGAGCCCATGAAGTCATTACGGGTGGTTCTGTCCCAATCCCACACCTCCACGGACAGACGGCGCTCCTTATCCGATGGCTTTAACTTACTGCACACAGACACGCATTAGAGAAAACAAATCTACAATGCCGTCAGAGTGTGTGTTTAATGCTGACGGACTCACAAGATGAAGGACTCGTTCCAGGTGGGGTTGAGCGAGGAGCGGATGGTCCGGGTCTTCTGTTTGGTCTCATTCTTGGGGTCTGGGATGAGTTTGAGCTTAACATACGGGTCTGACAGACCATTGGGGTCCATGGGAATCAGATTTCTGGCCTCACCCACTGATTAATAAGAAAGAAATCAAAACGTGAACTAAAGCATGAAAAACATAACAAGCGACAACATCAAGTTTGAATTGGTAGATCTTTTTCAGTGCAAATGTGCTGACTATTTTAATAATATCACTATTAGTTATTACTGAAATTATACACCACTGTTATTTTTTAATGTGTAAACAGGTTTTGAGGAACATGCGGACACAGGAACAGGAAGTGCCACCATCTCATCTATATTCCTCATATTTTAAGTAAGTAAGTTTTCATAAGTACATTAGCAAGTTTACTGCTAAATGATTCTCTGACAGCAACTGTAGATTATATTGATGGTTGCTTGTTATCTTTCCTGTGCTACAAGAGATGATGTAGGAGGTCTGGGGGATTATGGGCGGAACACTGGAATAGGAAGTGTGATTGTATGGGTGAATAAAGCGAGACCTCAGTTCTACAAAAAGTGTCAGTTAATCTGTCTATACGCATCTACATGGTGTCAGAAGTATGCCTGTAGTGACGATGGCACAAGGACTTCGTAAGATTGACCCCCTCGTCTTTCACGAGAATATTGCAGACAACTGGATGAAGTTTAAGCGCGAGTGGCGCATTTACAGCAACGCCGGTCTTTCAGCAGCAACAAAAAAAGTGCAAGCATACACATTTCTGAACCTCGCTGGTCCCGATGCCCAAGATAAATATGACACTTTCACTTTCGAGGAGGGGGAAGATCCGGAGGATTCTGAGGTACTGGTAAAGAAGTTTGAGGAAATATGCCTGCCTGTAAAGAATGTAATTATGGACAGACATGTATTTAATACAAGAACCAGAAGCCACATGAAACAATCCAGTCATACGTTGCAACGTTAAAAACACTAGCCAGAAATTGCGAATTTGGCACGCTGCACGACGAACTGATAAGAGATCGATTAGTATGTGGCATTCACAATGACAATATCCGCACACAGCTGCTGAAAGAAAAAAATCTAACTTTAAACTCAGCTATCGAAATATGCATGCTACATGAGCAGTCTGAAAAAGGAAAAAAAGAAATAAAAAAGAAGCAGGAACCAAAGAAGGAAAGCGAAGTTTGTGCCGTGCAATATTATACATGTTCAAACTGTGGTGGCCAGCATTCATCTGACCGCAGCAGCTGTCCAGCCTTCAACAAGCGCTGCAACGCGTGTGGAAAAAGGAACCACTTCTCTAAATGGTGCAGATCAAGCCAAACACGCACCTACAACAGACCAGGACAAGGTCCATCTCAGCCCAGCAGAGCACCCCACACCATACGCAGGGGAGGACAGACGCATAGAATCATAGAATAAGTTAACTTGATGCGCAGATTGCATATGAACCAACGGACCTATTTTACTGTGAAAGTGTAGAGGTGCCAGCTGATAGAGGAGAGATATTTACCGTCCTGTCCATTTCCAACACAGGGAAGCAACTTAAGGTGAAGATTGACACTGGAGCTCGGTGCAATGTACTGTCCAGAGGCGTTCTCCAGCACATCGACCCAGGCCGCTCATGTCGACCACAGCCATGTAGTCAACCTTGAGGCTTATGGTGGTCAGATCATAAGGACTTTATGTGTTACTAATGTAAACTTCACATGCGGCACACTACAGTTCCAGGTTGTTGACAGTGATGCAAAACCTCTATTGGGCCTCAGAGACAGTGTCAAACTAGGCTTTGTGCAACTTGGCCCGAATGTGCACGCTCTCCAGCAGGGGGCCCCTGAGCTCACAGAATATAAAGATCTTTTTAAATGCAGCACTATTGGCAAACTGCCTGTAGTGTATCACATGCGCCCGGACACCTCTGTGCACCCTACAATATGTGCTCCCAGACGAGTGCCATTGGCAATAAAAGACAAAATAATCAAAGAACTCAACAGAATGACTAAACTGGGAGTCATTAAGCCAGTTCAGGAGCCCACTGAGTGGGTGTCTTCTATGGTGGCTGCATGTAAAAAAGATGGTGTCCACCTCAACAAAGCCCTCCTCAGACCACATCATCCCATGAAAACAGTAAAACAGGTGATCGCTGACATGCCAGAAGCCAAGGTGTTCAGCATCCTTGATGCGAAGTGTGGATTCTGGCAGGTGCCACTCAGTGAGGAGTCATCGAAGCTGACCACCTTCATGACCCCGGCGGGCAAAATGCCTTCCTCCGAATGCCCTATGGAATTTCCATGGGAAGCGAAGTCTTCCAAAGGTGTATGGAGCAGCTCTTTGAAGGACAGTCATGAGCAATTGTTGTTGACGACATCCTTGTTTGGGGCAGCACAAGAGAAGAGCATGATCTGCACCTCCGGCAGGTCATGGACAGAATACGGGCCATAAATCTTAACCTCAACCCTGACAAGTGCCGTTTCCGGGTGTCTGAGGTGTCATATGTGGGTCACCTTCTAACTGACCAGGGCATAAAGCCTGACCCTACGAAGACAGATGCAGTCTGTTCTATGCCAACCCCAGCAGACAAGCATGGTGTTCAAAGGTTCTTGGGCATGACAAACTATTTATCAAAATTCATCCCCCTGGATGCGAAAATCACATATAGCGAAATTACAGCACCCCTGCGTCAACTCCTGCTTCAGGATGCGGAATGGAGCTGGCAGGAGCACATGGTAGTGTTCACCAGACTTAAAGAACTCCTCACAAGTCCTCCTGTACTCCAGTACTTTGACGTGCACCAACCAGTGGTGTTATCTGCAGATGCCTCTCAGCACGGCCTGGGTGCTGTCTGTCTCCAGAACAACAAACCAGTGGTGTTTGCCTCAAGAGCACTTACAGAGACTGAGTCACGCTACGCTCAGATAGAAAAGGAGCTGCTGGTCCTTGCCTATGCTTGTCAGAAATTCCACGACTATATATATGGCCGTCCAGTGACCGTCGAAACGGATCATCAGCCCCTCATCACTATTCTAAAAAACCACTACACTCAGCCTCTGCACGTCTTCAGAGGATGATGCTTAAGCTGCAGCGCTATAACCTCAATGTCGTCTACAAGAGAGGCAAAGAGCTATACCTAGCAGACGCGCTCTCACGTGCACACCTGCCCTCCACTGACTGGGCCGAAACTACTGAGGACTATGATGTCATGACAGTGGAAGCCCTCTACTTAAGGAGAATTAAGGAACTGAGACAGGAGACACAGGCAGACTATCTATGCAGGTGCTTATCTGAGGTCGTTGCCGTGGGCTGGCCTGACTCATCAAAGAAGCTGCCACATGACCTCAGGCAATTCTATGCCATAAGGGATGAACTCACAGTTGATAATGGCCTACTGCTCTGTGGTCAGCGTTTCATCATTCCCCACTCACTGCAACACTATTATATCAGACAGCTGCATCAAGGGCACCCGGGCCTAGAAGCAACAAAGCGCAGGGCCAGAGAAACCATGTTTTGGCCCAGCATATACCAGGACATTGAACATGAAATCTCCAGGTGCGCTCCTTGTAATGCCCTCAGACCACACCAAACAAAGGAGCCCCTTCAATTGCATGATATACCAGACTTGCCATGGGCCCTTACAGGAGCAGAGTACGAGTCGACTCGTACTGATTTGCAATAGACCAGCTCCCAAACATGACCAGTGCGACCGTTATAACCAGGCTAAAGCGCCACTTTGCCACCCATGGAGCTCCTCAGCAGCTAATGACTGACAACGCAGCATATTTCACAAGCAGGGAGTTCCAAGAATTTGCCTGCACATGGGGCTTCTGCCATGTCATCAGCAGCCCACACTACCCTCAATCAAATTGGCTAGCTGAGATGGCTGTACGCTCAGCCAAACACCTGCTAGAAAAATGCCCACGTGATGGAACGGATGTATATGCGGCGCTGCTCAATCTACGCAACATACCAAGGGATGGGCTGCCTTCACCAGCCCGGCACCTGCTTTCTCGGCGCACCAAGACCCTTATTCCCATGGCCAAAGCCATGTATGTGCCAACGGTAGAAACGCAGGTTCAGGCAGCTCTAACACGGACCAGACAAAGAGGAAAGACACATTATGACAGGTCAGCCAGACCCTTGGCCTCATTGCAAGCAGGGCAGACAGTGAGAATACAGACAGACAGGGGATATGACAGATTGGGAATGGTAATAGGAAGAGCACCACAGCCAAACAGCTACCAGGTCCAGGCCGGAGATGCCACATATGTCAGAAACAGGCGCCACCTCCTACATACACATGAACAGTACACCCCGCCTCCAACAACAGAGGTCCCACTTAACACCAACAGTGAACCTCTGCCAGAACCCCAGCCTAATGTCGACCAGCCGCAGACAGAACAGGTGCAGGAACCACCTGTGGTTGTCACCCGTTCAGGGAGAATATCAAAGAGAATATCAAAACTCCCTATACAAATACTACACTACATAAACTCAGACTGTTCATACCACTCCTACTGCAGCACTCCTGTTCCTTGTGGCTGTTTAAATAAATAAATAAATAAATAAAGTCGGACCAATGTTGCATCCTGGTTTTGGTATGCGTGTCAGGTTGTACACAGTGCTAGTTTCACTGTTCATGTGCACTTTTATAACAGGTAAGGCTAAAGGGCTAACTATATATATACTAGTATAAATATAGAGCTGTTAAAATCTTTTTTGGGTGAATAAAGCGAGACCTCAGTTCTACAAAAAGTGTCAGTTTATCTGTCTATATGCATCTACAGCAACAAAGAAGTTGAAGTGGCATTTGACCCTGTCAAAAATAAATAAATAAATTTACCAGCCTCCTGGCTGCAACGGGCAGGCTGCATTTCTATTATTGACCAAAAGGGGGAGACGTGTCTCTTTCAGTCTTTCTCACAGAAACATTAGGAAGCAACTTAAACAGAGCTAACTTTTTTCAAATCTGAATGTGTGGCAAACATTGCTCAAATCTCTTAAGAAGCTCTAATGCACAGAAAACTCATTCCAAAGGTCTGACAGAGTTAGTGATAGTGGCCGTTAATTTGACTCTCCACATCGCCTACACTTAGTTGCTGACAGAGAGACGTCAACAAGAATCAAGGCTTTTTCTGCGGCTGTTGCTTAGATACGACATCTATGAGGAGCGCCGCGCTCATCCGTTTGCTTTCTCTTGCTCTTCTGAGGCTTTTCAGATGGAATAAGATCCATCGCTGTTAATTCCAGCTGAATCTCCTTTCATGTGTCTTTAAACATAATCTTCTGGAAATTATATTTATACCAAACGCTATCCAGGAAAAAGTGCATGTAATGACAGTCTGATTATAAAAATATCATAATTAATTAATAATACAAAACAACTGCATTTGATTTATTAAACGGTGTTCCATTAGTTGATCTACTGTGTAGTTAGAGTTAATGATTTTAACAAAACCCTTAGTATTAAACTTTAGTGTGCAGTCTCACACTGTTTGACATGAATGATTCTTCAGATCATGTGGCTTGTTGAAGAGGTGTGTTGTTACTTTACTAAGCAAACAATCTTACAATTTTCATCTGGCAGCCATCTGACCATGCCATAGCAACCACCAAAATCACCTACATACTGTAGCAACATGCTAAAAACACTTTAGCGACCACTAGGACTGGGTACTGACAGATTTCATGAATTGATTCAATATCAATTTGTTTGTATATATATATATATACATATCAGTAAATTTCAAATTTTTCTCAACTGATGCTCAACTACCTTAACTAATAATGTACACACAG